>NC_060273.1:51310840-51346436 GCF_021613505.1 Equus quagga | reverse complement strand
ACGAAACACTGGGCCGCCTGCAGCGGAGTGCACAGACTTAACCACTCGGCCACGGGGCCAGCCCCCCACTGTTACCTTTTAAGTAATACATTAAACTCTCAGATGGTTCCTTCCACTGGGAGGGGAATGGCTTCATCCAGGGTTACACTCTTTGGAGTGCTGGGACCTCCTCTTCTCTTAATTTACGGGTAGTTCGGGGTAGGGGATGCACGCACAAGTCACGGATGCCCGCTACCTCCCCCACTATTTAACACTGTATTGAAAGTGTTAGCCAGCATAACCAGACAGAGCAAAACAACTAGAAGTGTAAGAACCAGAAAGGAAGAAGTAAAGACATCTCTAATTGCCGACAATATGATAGTATGAGTGGAAAATACAAGAAAATCAGTGCTAAAATTAAATAAGAGAAATCACTATGGTAGCAGGATATAAAATGTAAGCCTTCTTATATACATAAAATACCCAGGTTTAAGACATAATGGAAGAAAAGGTCCCATTTATAATAGCAACAGAAAAGATAAAATACTTGGAATGGGACACCTATATCAGGAAAAAATGTTAAACTCCTGAGACACGGAAAAGTAGACTTGAACAAAATGAAGAAATCTCTTGTACTTGGACTTTAACATTAGAAGGATGTCAATTCTTCTTAAGCTAATATCTACACTTTACATGACTCCAATGAAAATAATTTTTAAAAAACTTTTTCTGAAGCTGGATGAGTTGATTCTAAAATACATACGGAAAAACAAACAAGCAAGAACAGCTAAGAGAATCCTGAGAAAGAAGCACAACAAGGGAGCTGGCCCCACACATATTAAAACATTACAAAGCCACTACAATAAAAAGAGTGTAAGGCTCTTGAATACTTAGATCAATGAAACAGAATGAAGTTTGGAAAAAAAAATCTATATAAACATGGATATTTAGTCTATGATAAAGGTCTTACCTTAAGCCACTGGAAGGAAATGGGCATTTTAATAAACTGGGTTGGAACCAGATAGCCATTTGGAAAAAGATAAAATTGGGTCAATACTTTAAACCATACACCAGAATACATTCCACATTAATCAAAGGTCAAAAGGTAAAAACTAGAACAAAACAAGTACTAGAAGAAAATATAGATAAATTTCTCCATAACCTAGGAACAGTGAATGCTCTTCCAGAAGCAATAAGAAAAGATTGCTAAATTTAATCTTATACAAATAAATTTTTGTATGGGGACAGGGGGAGTCAAAATACAAATAACAAGACTGGAGAAAACGTTCACAACTTTTTATCACAAGGGGCTGATCTCCCTCATACAAAGAACTCTTAAAAATGGAAAAGAAAAAAAGCAAAAACTCTGACAGAAAAATGGGCAATAGATGTGAACATAAAGTTCAGAGAACAAAAGGTAAATGACGTATGAAAAATTTCCAGCCTCACTCATAAAAGAATGGCAAGTGAAAACTACGTGGAAATGATTTCCTCTGGAATCTTAAGATTCCACTTTCAAGACACTTCCATAAATATGAAATACAAAAGTTTATTTCCTGCAGGCTTATCTGTATTAGACACAATTTAGTGATGTACTACGGTCCATTCATACAATGATGTACAACGCAACTACAAAGAACGAGGAGAAGCCCTATGGACCCAAATGGAGGGAGTTCCAGGATATGAAGCAAAATACAAGCAAGATACAGATCAGTGCATATATAGTGGCACCTTCTGTTTAAGGAAATAGGGTAAACAAGAATATGTGTACATATATTTGGTTATTTAAAAAGCAAAAACAAAAGCACAGGTACTAGAAACATAAATGAGAAACTAATGAAAATCATTATTGACAAGGGCTATTGAGGTAGAAGGGACAGAGACGGGAGCAAGATTTCTGAGCACAGTTTTTTATATAGATTGACTTCTGAAAAATCATAAATGTTTTACATATTCAAAATAAAATCAAACCAAAAAACAAAAAAGCAAACTCTAAAACTAAACACAGAAATAAATGAACCTAACTGCATATCATGTTAACATAACCATACAAAGAAAATAATTATTTCAATTTTGTGTGTGTGTGTGAGAGAGAGAGAGGAAGACTGGCCGTGAGCTAATACCTGGGCCAAACTTCCTCTATTTTGTATGTGGGACACCGCCACAGCATGGCTTGATGAACAGCGTGTAGGTCTACATCTGGGATCCGAACCTGCAAACCTCGGGCTGCTGAAGCAGAGCGCGTGCACTCAACCGCTACGCCACTGGGCTGGCCCCAAGTTAGTTTTGCATATGATCTCTGACTATACATCTTTACTGGGATAAATTCTAAGGAACACAAAAACAAACTAAAAAGACATCTTAAATTTGACTCAGCAGGTTAAAATACTAAGAATTCATGTAGAATATTAATTATTAAAATTCAGAAGCATGTGCTATTTACTGTAGGATAAAGCAAATAAGGAACTATATATCAACAAGAACCAAGATTTTTAATGAGAGAGAAAAGAAAAACAAATATAAAACATAAAATAAAACGACAGCAGGGCCAGTCCTGTGGCGTGGTGGTTAACACACTCTGCTTCAGTGGCCTGGGGTTTGCAGGTTCAGATCCCAGGTACAGACCTACACGCTGCTCATCCAGCCATCCTGAGGCGGCATCCCACATACAAAACAGAGGAAGACGTTAGCTCAGCGACAATCTTGGTCAAGCAAAAAGAAGAAAACTGGTAACAGATGTTAGCACAGGCCAATCTTCCTCACCAGAAAATAAAAGTAACATAAAATAAAAAATAAAAAGACAGGGAAAAAACAGGTTAATTTTGAATTGGAAATAACAGTATGAACTCATGATTTAAAGATGAAAAGTATTATATAGCTCTGTTGACTAAAAGGGCTTAGAAATAAGGACAATCCAGTAACAATGAGCATACACCCAGCTCCCACATCTTAGTTCTAAATACCATCTTCCACTGAAAGGTGCTACAGTTACTTGGAGAAATGACTAGTTCCACAACTAGGCCTGGGAAAACTGAAAGCAAGCCTGGGATATTTGGGTGCCAAAAGAGCAAGACAGTCTTCAAAAGACTAATGAGATCACCTCAAAAGAAACAGTTTGAAGGAGATAACATCTGCATCAATCTTGGAACATCAAAAATAGTGACTGGAATTGATTGTACTATACTGACAAGTAAAAACTCATTAATCCCTACTACTATAAAATGGGGAGGTGAGAGAAGAAAGGCTCTCCCTTACTGAAGAATGCCAGTAGTAAAGGAAGAAAAAAACGACATATTTAGAAGAATCGCTCTTTTACATCTCATAACTGATTCAGGTAATGATAGTCAACAGATACACTAAAGCATCATGGGTAACAGAATACGCAAGGTGTCACAGCATCACCCCATACATTGGTAAGTGCCAAGGAGAAATTAGTGTAGATGTCTGACATTCATTACCTTACCCAAATAACCAAACTCAACTTCCCAATGTGCTGCAAAATGGAGTATACAAAACAAAGATAAGGCATTCTTATCCAAAGTGTTTAACTCGAATCTAACTAACCTTGTAAATCTAACTGCTTGTTTATAGGAAATACAAAGGAAAAGGAAAAAGTTTAAACCTCTTGAGACATTACCAAATATCCTCTGGAAGGCAAAAGTGTCCCCAGTTAAGAACCTCTGGTCTACACCAAATGAGATAAAACATTAACTTTGATTGGAATCTGACATGAAAAAAAGTTATAAAAGACATTTTGGGACAACAGGATAAATCTGAATAAAACTAGATAATAAATGATAGCAAGAAATTATTTTTAATTCTCTTAGGTATAATAACGGTACTGTAGTGATGTAGGAAAACAGTCTTATTCAAAAGGAGAAGCATAATGAAATTTTCAGGAGCAAAGTAATCTGATGTCTTTAACTTTCAAACAGTTCAGCTGTTAAAAGGGAGAGTGTACATGTCTATATACAAACATATAGACACACATACAAAAGAGAGAAAAATGTGAATAGAGCAAAATGTTAACAACTACTAAACTTACACGGGAAGTACATGAGTGTTCAGTGTACTATTTTTTCACGTTTGAATATTTTCACAATAAAATTTGGGGGGGAAACCCAAATTCTGAAAAGCAGTAAGACATGAACACAATATTTAAGATACTGTAGTTCTGATCCTGATATCACACTACTTTTGGATACTCACCATTATGTTTTCACAATTGTTAAAGTTCCCCCACTTGATTGTAATAAAGGGTCGACGAACTATATAACTCAAGATACCAAGCATATAATTCAGAAGCTGAATCCTTGCTACTCACTCAAACTCCCAGTTTCAGAGTTCTATCTAAGAAGGCCGTTTAGGCATATGTCTAATCACCTTATATGTTCCCATGTCGAAATTCCAGTCCCTATCCTTAAGCACAGAAGCTAGCTGGAACCATCTGCAATTTAAAAACAACTGAAGGGAGAACTGGCAAACTCAAAGGGTCAAAACGAAAGCATCTAACACAGTTATTACTTAAATCATCATCTATGGGCTAGAGCTTATTAGGAACAAAGAGTTAATAAAACACCAACAATATTTAAAAAGAATGCTAAATAATGATAAAAGAATCAATTCAAAAAGATATAGCAATCATAAATGTGTATGCACCTAACAATAGGGTTTCAAAGTACACGAAGCAAAAACTGACTTAATTAAAGGAGAAATAGACCATCCACTACCTCAACATTCCTCTATCAGTAACTGATAGATCAACGAGACAGAAAATCAGCAAGAATACAGAAGACCTGAACAATATCAACCAACTTGACGTAAATGACATTGATAGGACATTCAACCCAAGAATAAGAGAATATATACTCTTATCAAGCATATACAGACCATTCACCAAGCTAGACTATAAAACCTTAAAAGAACAGAAATCATACAAAGTATATACTATAACCATAATGAAATTAAATTAGAAATCAATAACATAGAGGCTGGCCCCATGGCCAAGTGATTAAGTTCGCGCATGCCGCTTCGGCAGCCCAGGGTTTCCCTGGTTTGGATCCTGGGTGCAGACATGGCACCACTCATCAGGCCATGTTGAGGCAGCGTCCCACATAGCACAACCAGAAGGACCCACAACTAAAAATATACAGCTATGTACTGGGAGGTTTTGGGGAGAAAAAGGAAAAATAAAATCTTTAAAAAAAAAAAAAAGAAAAAGAAATCAATAACATAAAGATACCCAAACAATTCCCAAATAATTAGAAATTAAACAATACATATCTAAATAAGTCATGGGTCAAAGGGAAACTAGAAAATACATCAAATGGAATGAAAACAAAAATCCAATATATAAGAATTTTAGGATGCTGCTAAAGAGCACTGCCTATAGACAAAAATTTATAGCATTAAAATGCTTCCATTAGAAAAGTCTCAAATCAATAATGTAGGCTTCCACCTTAAGATTCTAAAAGAACAAATTATACCCAAAGTAAGCTTAAGAAAGAGAATAATTAAAAGTAGAAACCAGAGAAACTATAAACAGAAAAAGAGAGAAAAAGCAAAAGCTGATTTTTTAAAAATATCAATTAATTGATAAACCTCTAGCCAGAATGAGGAAGGGAAAAAAAAGACAAAACTTAACAATATCAGGAATGAAAGAGACCAAGCAGACAGTAAAGGCATAATAAAGAAATATTCACTTAGGAAAAGGATACCTTGACTAGCTCTGTATATTGTAAAGATATTGAATTTGTCTTTAAAAACTTCCTAACAAAAAAAACTCTAGGCCCAGATGGTTTCACTATTGAATTCTGTCAACATATAAGGAAATAATGATACTATTCAGTCACTTTCAGAAACAAGAGAAAGGAACACTCCCCAATTCATTTATAAAGCCACAACTACACCAATAACAAAACAAGCCAAACATAAGAAAACTATGGACAAATATGCCTCATAAACATATATGCAAAGATGAAATAAAGACTTTGACAGCCATAGAAAAGCTGAAAGAATTCATCACCTGCATGCCTACACCACAGAAAATATTCAAGTCCTTTGAGCAGAAAGAAAATGAGATGAAAATCTGAATATAAACAAAGGAATGGGGAGTATCAGAAATGATTAACTACATGGATAAGTATAAGAGACATCTAAAATTATTATTCAAATCTCCTTAAAAATAATTGAGTGACATCATCAGGAAAGGCAGACTAAGGACTTCCAAAAATCTTCTCCTCCACAAATGCAGTAAGAACATTGGCAAAAACTGTCATAATAAACATCTTCAGTACTCTGAAAATTAACCAAAGACTTGTAACAATCCAGGGAGCATTTATTCTTTCTTATTCAAGAAAAACAGCTGTATTTTGGTAAAAACAACTAGTATTGCAGTGTTTTAACATGTCTTAGACCCATCTCCCCTCTCCCCAGCTCCTGGGTAGCCTTGAAAATCAGTGAAAGTGACAAACCCAGCAGCCACAGGACCTACCAGAACAAGGTTGGAGCTCAATAAAGCCCCATTTTCAGAGAACTATAATTACTTGTTCCATCTGGAAGTTCTCTGGAAAACACTGCTCACAAGGCGTGTCTTTATTTGGCCTGACTTAGAGCTCCTCCAGTGTGAAGAGCCTCTTCCTGGGGACATTTGTCTAAAACAGTCAGCAGCAATTGTCTACACTGTACACGCATGAGGCAGTGAGACATTTGGAGCAAACGAAGTTAATCAAAGCTGGGGAATGAGATGTCCAGAAAAACTCTGACATGTTTCTGGGAATCCCAAAGGCTACAAACATACATACCCAGGACTGCACGTGTTAAGGAAAGACCAGAACAGGTCCTAAGCTCTCACTTCTGACTAATACCGAGGCTCTGCACAAGCAGGAAGTAAGAGCTAAGGCAGAGTAAGGCAGGAAGTAAGAGCTAAGTGCCCGACTTGTGAAGGGTGCCCCAATATGAACGCAGAGCCACTCAGCAAAGAACAGGAGACTTATTCGTTCTGGCCTTTTAAGGAAATCTGTCTAATCATTAGCTGACCACTAAGCTTACTAAGCAGCGATTTCAGTGGCCACACCTAAGAATATAGACTTCACAGAATAAGTTCAGTAAAGTCAGCAAACAAACAAAAAGCAACAACAACAACTAACTCTGACGGAAGAGGGAGAATCTAATTTCTAGGGTTGCCATATATTATCTTAAATCCAGTTTTCAACCAAAAGTTGAGACTTGCAAAGAAACAAGAAAGCATGCTCCACTCACAGGGAAAAAAGTGAATAAAAGAAACTATCACTGAGAAAATTCAAACATCAGACTTATTAGAAAAAGATTTTAAATTAGCTATTTTAAACATGTTCACAGAACTAAAGGAAACCATGTATAAATAACTAAAAGAACGAGAACTAAGTCTCAATAAAGAGAAATTATTTTTAAAATTGTGGAGTTGAAAAGTACAGTAACATGAAGAGTTCACTAGAGATGCTCAACGGCAGATTTGAGAAGGCAGAAGAAAGAATCAGTGAACTTAAAGGTAGTTAATTGAGATGATCTAGTCTGAGGAAGATTGAAGAAAAAATATATGATGGAAAATGAACAAGCCTCAAGAGATCCTGACAGTGGGGCACCAACTAGAATATCAACATACACATAATGAGAGTCCTAGAAGAAGGGAGAGAAAGGAGTAGAAAGAATACTGGAAGAAATAATGGCCCAAAAGTCTCAAATTTGATGAAAAAAATATCAATCTACACATGCAAAAAGCTCACCAAAGTGAAAGATCCCACCTAGACACACCATAATTAAACTTATGCTGAAAGCCAAAGACAGAATCTTGAAAGAACAAGAAGCAACCCACCACATATAAGGCATCCTCCAAAAGATTACAGCTGACTTCTCATCAGAAGCCAGGGAGGCTAGAAGGCAGTGGCATGACATATTCAAAGTAATGAAAGGAAGAGTGTTAACTAAGAATTCTATATCTAGCAAAAAGTATCCTTCGAAAATTAAAGAGAAACTAAAACATTCCTAGATAAACAAAAACAGAGAATTTGTCGCTAGCAGACCCGCTCTGCAAAAAATACTACAAGTAGTCCTTCAAGGTAAAATAAAAGGATACTAGACAGTACTTGAATTTACCTGAGGAAATAAAGAATATCAATAAAGGTAAATTTACATTTACATATTAGATAGGTAAATTTACAAAGGTCAACATAAAGCTATATCTTTTCTTTGTAACTCTTTGCTTCCTCCTACTTGATTTAAAAGACAATTGCATAAAGCGATAATTATAAATCTGTGTTGACGGGCATACAAAGTATAAAGATGTAATTTGTATGTCAGTAACAGCACAGAGAATGAGAAGGGGTTGGAGCTGTATAACAGTTTTTATAAGCTATTGAAATTATGTTGGGTTCAATAGGAAGTAGATTGTTATAAATTAAGAGGTTAATTATAATCCCCAGAGCAACCCACTAAGAAAATGACTCGGGGTCGGCCCGGTGGCACAGTGGTTAAGTGCGCACATTCCCCTTCAGTGGCCCAGGGTTCGCCAGTTCGGATCCCAGGTGTGGACATGGCACCGCTTGGCACACCATGCTGTGGTAGGCGTCCCACATATAAAGCAGAGGAAGAGGGGCACGGATGTTAGCTCAGGGCCAGGTTTCCTCAGCAAAAAGAGGAGGATTGGCAGCAGTTAGCTCAGGGCTAATCTTTCTCAAAAAAAAAAAAAAAAAGACTCAAAAATGTATAGTAAAAGAAGTGACAAGGGAATTAAAATGATACACTAGAAAATATCTATTTAACACAAAAGGTAGCACTAATGGAGAAACAGGAAAAAAAGAATAAGACACATAGCAAAAAATAGCACATGGCAGACATAAATCCTATCTTAATAATAACATGAAATATAATTATTAAGCATTCCAATAAAAATGTTGAAATTTGCAGAATGGACCAAAAACCATGATTCAACTATACGCTGTCTACAGAAAGACACTTTACATTGAAAAACACATATGGGTTGAAAGCAAAAGTATGGGAAAAGATATACCACGTAAGCAGTAACCAAAAGAGAACTGGAGTAGCTATATTTATATTAGATAAAATAGATCTTAAGACAAAATTTATTACTACAGACAACGAAGGACATTTTATAATAAATGTGTCAATTCATCCGGAAGAAATAGCAATCATAAAATATATGTTTCTGACAACAGAGCCCCAGAATACATGAAAGAAATATTGGCAGAAGTGAAGGGAGAACCAGTTCTACAATAATAGTTGGAAACTTCAATACTCCATTTTCAATGGACAGAACATCTAGACAGAATATCAATAATGAAACAGAGGACTCGAACAATACTATAAACCAACTAACCCTAACAGACATATATAGAACACTCTATCCAACAAAAGTACAACACAAATTTTTCTTAATTGCACAGAGAAATTCTCCAGGACAGACTAATAAATTAGGCCACAAAACAAGTCTCAATAAACTTGAGACTGATATCATACAATGTATCTTCTCTGACCATAATGGAATGAAGCTAGAAACCAGTAACTGAAGGAAAACTGGAAAATCCACAAATATATGAAAATTAAACAACACACTCTTAAACAACCAATGGATCAAATAAGAAACCACAAGGAAAATGAGAAAATATATTGACACAAATTAAAACAAAAACACAACATACAAAAAGGCATGGGATGCAGCAAAAGCCGTGCTGAGAGGGAAATTCGGAACTGTAAATGTCCACATTAAAAAAGAAGAAAGATCTCAACAACCCAACCTTTCACCTCAAGGAACTAAAAGAAAGAAGAGCAAAGTAAACCCAAAGCTAGCAGAAGGAAGGTAATAATAAAGAGTAGAGTGGAGATACACAAAAAAGAGAACAGAAGAACAATAGAGAGATTCAACAAAACCAAAAAGTTAGTTTTTTGAAAAGATCAACAAAATTGACAAATCTTTAGCTAGACTAAGAATAAATGGGAGAAGGTACAAATAACTAAAATCAGCAACACAAGAGCAGCTATTACTACCGACTATAGAAACAAAAAGGATTATCAGAGAAAACTAGAATACAATAAACAGTTGTATGTCACACAAATTAGATGACCTAGATGAAATGGACAAATTCCTGGAAACATAGCAACTATCAAAAACTGATGTAAGAAAATCTCAACAGACCTATAACAAGTAAAGAGATTGAACCAGTAATCAAACACCAGTGAAGATGGCTTCACTGGTGAATTTTACCAAACATTTCAAGAAGAATTAACACCAACCCCTCTCAAAAGTTTCCAAAAATAGAAGAGTGGGGAACACTTCCTAACTCTTTCTATGAGGCCAGCATTACCTTAACCAAAGCCGAAGACACTACAAGAAAACTACACACCAGTATCCTTTAAGGAGATAGATGCAAAAATCCTCACCAAAACACCAGCAAACCGAATCCAACAGCATATTAAAAAGATTATACATCATGATCAAGTGTGATTTATCCCAGGAACGCAAGAGGGGTTCAACGTAAGAAAATCAATCACTGTAATATGCCACATTAACAGAATAAAGGGGGTGGGGGAACACATGATTATCTCAATGAATGTAGAAAAAGCATCTAACAACACCCAACACTCTTGCATGATAAAAATACTCATAAAGCTAGGAATAGAAGGGAACTTTCACAACATGATAAAAGGCCTTTATGAAAAACCCACAGTTATCATATTCAATGAAGAAACACCGAAAGCTTTCCCCCTAAGATCAAGACGATGACAAGGTAAGAGTTAAACTCCTATGGTTTAAAAAGAGAGACACAGAGAGAGAGCTTATAGCAACAGGCTTCTGCAACCAGGAACCAGGCAAGGAAAGGGTTACTGAGAATCTGATCAATAACTAACATGGTCTGTGAAATGTTTTCCAGACAAGGAGAAAACTAAACTGTTCTGTTTTTCACAAGTTGATGTCCTCATTTTTGCAGATGTTGCCATTTTACCATGAAACTTACCTGGTTGCAGCAAGACCCCTGCAAACTGTTCCAGCTCCAGGTGTCCAAAAGTTACTTTGAACTCGTTACATAATGGCAGGTACCTTGAACTCATTATGTAATCGCCTCCTTATTTACTGCATGTGCCCTGACTGGCCACAGTTGTTACACAGTTGTAACAAATACATCCGTAATCCTCTGCACTCTTGAGTATAAAGTCTCCACTGGCACTGAGCTCTGGAAAACCATGCATTTGGGAAAATTCCCAGGTGTTCTTCATTACTGATGAAAGCAATAAACCTTTTCTTCACCTTCTTCAGCCTTGGTTGTGCTTTTCAGGTCCACACTCACCAAGAGATGAACCCACTGAGTTTGGTTACAATTCACCAAAAAGTATATTCTAAGTACCTCTTGCTTCACTGTACAATCAGGGAAAATAAAGGAGGCACCAACCCTGTGGCATGGTGATTGAATTCAGCATGCTCTGCTTCGGTGGCCTGGGTTCACGGGTTCGATTCCTGGGCATGAACTTACACCACAAGTCAGCCACACCGTGGTGGTGAACCACAAACAAAATAGAGGAAGACTGGCACAGATGTTAGCTCAGGGCTAATCTTCCTGAGGCAAAAAAAAAAAAGAAAAGAAAAAAGAAGAGGAGGACTGGCAACGGATGTTAGCTCAGGGCAAAGCTTTCTCAGCAAAAAAAAAAAAAAAAAAAAGAGTTACTATTCTTTGGGGACTCAAAACTTTTTAGTTCAGACAATCTGGTTGGAACTACGTAACACAACATACAAAAGAAGAAACCAGTCTCACTTCAAACAAGGAGTTCTATGAGACATTCAACACCTTAAAGCATAGTTATCATGGTGCATAATGGTATAACTATAAAGTAAGGATACTGTATACCAATGCCACATCTAAAACTAGTTATATATAATTGCTATGTATTTATACAGATGTATCCTGAGGCGATACAGGTTGATGAGGTATTGTAATCCCAAAAAATATACTGAAGGGTATAATACCCCTGCTGGAGAAGCAATTTTTCACTATTCAAGAGAAGTCCTACAACAAAGGAAGGAAGGAAGGTAGAAAAGAATTGACAGAAAAGAAAGACAGGCAGACATGTATCAGCTCATCTGTACAAAAGGAAACAAGGATAAACCAGAAACCACTGGTATCATTTACTTACAAAGGGTGGGTGGGAACAGAATGGAAATAATGGGAGGATGAATAAGAGGGAGAGGTGGATAAGGGTAACACTTCTCTGAATACTCCTTTTTGCCTAGTTCTAATTTTTAGAACTATGTTAATATTTCACATACTCAAAGTCAACAAGGAAAAGGGGGTGGGACTAAAAATAGAATATAAATAGAAACAAATGAATCTAACAGTATTTCAAATGATTAACATAACTACATTAAAATGGTGTACACCTAACCCTGTGTACTTTAGAAGACAGTAATTTTACCCTTAGGCTTAAGACATAAAGAACAGTAAACAAATACTCAACTCTACTAGGTAGTTTTGTTTTTCACAATAAAATGAATTAGCAATTCCAGAACTACTTTATGTGTATTCTCAGATTGAGTAAATAAGTAAACATACCATGAAAACTGGAGCCAGCTTTCTTCCCTGTTAGAGAATTATAAATACAGACAGGGGAAGGCTAGAGTGAACCCTGTATAGATTGGAATTAGAGATATCAGAATGAACTCATTGTTTTTAATACATAAAAAGATATAGATGTGTGATTGATAGATAGATAGATATAGATATGGATATATACATATCCATCTTAGGAACCCCTAGGAGATATATACATATCCTGTATCCTAGCTCTTTCCACTGAGAGGACCTAGAGGCAATGACATTTCAATAGCACTAAATATACCTGGAGACTAGATCTTGGCTTCTAAACATCATTCTCCAATAAAAGGAACCAGGCATTCTTGGCTGATTCCAGGGCTGACAGGTAAAATACAAGATGAGCCTGGAACACTGTGTTATGCCAGAAAACAAAGAACACTGAAGATATGTCAAAAGAACACAAAGGCCAGAGTGGAGGAGCTCCCACTGGCCAATCTGGTACAATTTGAGCATCAAAATAAGTAACAACAGTAATAGATTATACCCCATGTAATAAAACAGAAAACCTTGAGTATATACTAATATACATAAGCAAATAAATGAGGAAGATGAGAGAGCTCTTTCTTACAATAAAACGCCAATTAATAAATATAAAAGGAATGATGTTAACAGAAAATCACCATTTGACAACCACCATAATAATTATTCCAGGCAAGAATTATCAACGGATGCTAAAACTAGTGCCTGTTTGATAAGAAACAAAATATTTATATAAATTCAATCTTCCCATTAGATACTTACTATCTGCACAGGGAAAAACAGTAACTTTACAGTGAAGAAACTTAACAGGCACCTTCAGTGATCAAAATTAAAATTACCACTGGGAAAATCAGACATTTTGTGACTCTTAACATGCTGCCCTGAGAAGGATAAATCTTACTTCTGTGGTATTCTTGCCCAGACTGAATAATCATGAGGAGACATCAGACAAATTCAAATTAATGAACACTCTGCAAAATACCTGGCCTATACTTTTGAAAATGCCAAGGTCATGAGAGACAAAAAATCTCCAGAACTGTTTCAGATTAAAGCAGACTAAAAAGATAACTAAACACAATGCATGATCCTGGATGATTTTCTTTGCGTAAGAGTGAAGACAATGGTGAAAATTTGAATGGTGAAATCTCACTAAGATATTAGCATTATATCAATATTCATTTCCTGATTTTCATCATTGTATTGTGGTTATATAAAAGAATGTCCTTGTTCTTACGAAATACATACCAAAGTACTTATGGGCAAAAGAGTTTCCTGTCTGCAATTTAATCAAATGGTTCAAGAAAATATAAGTATTTACACACATATATGTATATAAATAAAAGAGAATGATAAAGTACATGTAATAAAATGTTAACATTTGGGGGAAACCTGGATGAAAGGTATGCAGAACTGCTTTGTATTTGTTTTTGCAACTTTTCTGTAAGTCTGACATTATTTTAAAATAAAGTTAAAAAAATAAAGACGACCTAGGGCCGGCCCTGTGGCCGAGTGGTTAAGTTCGTGCACTCTGCTTCAGCGGCCCAGGGTTTCGCCAGTTCAGATCCTAGGCACGGACCTAGCACTGCTCATCAGGCCATGCTGAGGCGGCATCCCACAGAGCACAACCAAAAGGACCACAACTAGAATACACAACTATGTCAACTATGTACTGGGCGGTTTCAGGGAGCAGAAGGAAGAAAATTTAATTTAATTTAATTTTAAAATAATAATAAAAAAAACTGACCTGTGACCCTTTGATAATCCCTTGGATACAGATCTGTGTTTGGAAGACAACTATGATATTAATCTAGATCTCACCTGGCCCCAAAGACCCAGAACACCATAAGGGTGCTGATTGTGTCTGGACACAATTAGACCCTGCGAGACTTTCCTTGATCAACTCAAAATTCTTCAGGAATGTTCCTGTAAGTGTTTAGAAGACCCTACAGGGAATGATCCCTACCACTCTGACTGTTACATCATGAGTAAAGAAGGTAGCAGTTTGCCACAAAATGTTGCTTTTCTCAGAAAAAATAACAATAGTCAACAGAGAATGCTTACTATGGTCCAGCCACTGAGCAGGGTGCCAGCTATGTACTGTCCCACTGAATCCTCTCAACTCTAGTGTAATCTCCATCTGAAAATGAGGAAACAAACTTCAAAAGGTAAAGTACCTAGGTGGGGAGGAGGATGAAGGAGATGACAATAATAATATCTATTTCATAGGAGTGCTACGAAGATTCATGAGGTAATATTTGTCACACAATTAGAACAGTGCCTGGCACATAAAAAACAACACAAATGTTATTAAATGAATAAAAATCTCTCAAAGATCATATAGCTAAACGGTACAGCTGGGACTCAAACCCACAAGGACTGACTCCAAGGTTCAACTCTTAGCCACTAGGACCATACTGCTGCACGGCTTTAAGAATTACTAGAACAAATGTTCAACACGGCCCCAGACTTTCACCCACCCTCCCAAACTGAAACTACAGGATTAGTCCATCTGTAAGGTCTTGGGGCTCCACGTGGTTTCCAAGGTGTGAACCAGTGCTTACGATGGCCTACCAAGTTGGCAGTGATCTTCAGTGTCCAAACAACACGCTGTTTCCCAGACAGCATACACCAATCACCCAAAGCACGCTGGTGCCTGTCCCAAGCCCACTGCCAAGGGAAGTACCATGTGTTTCCTAGGAGAGACACTAGCAGTCCGTAAGATTCTTTATTGAAGGTGGTCTCCCTTTCCAATCTGAAGTTTTCCTCCCTTGAAAATTCTAATGTTTGCTAAGTGTCTGGCAAAAATATGGATAAACACACTTTACTTGAAATTGTGCTCATTTGCCAAGTCCTTCTCCTTGAATGGGTTTCTAAGTACAGTTAAAGCCCTCTTAATTTTAAGAACAGATAAGAATCAAAGACAGGGCTCAAAAGAACCACAAAACAATGATATTTTGACTTGTTCAAGATTTTGTCACAAAATACATAAAGCAGAACTGGGACTCAAACATCAAATTCTCTAGCCTTCTACCAAGTTATAAAGGAAGTGATATTTGATGCGAACAATCAAAGTAACAGGAAAACTACCAGAAACTGTATTGCCTTGGGTTAGATTCATGGGAAAAGAGAGAGAGAGATCCTGGATGTCATTTAACTCTTTTAAACTGCTTCTACAGCTATCACCATTACAAAATTCCAAGTTTTATTTTTAGCTCATTTAAACTGCACTGTTTAGAAGGAAGTACTGTCAATAATAGTCAGAAATACTGTACTCTTGCAAAGTGCCCACATAAAGGCATTGGGAAACTTGCCCAATCATGGCAGGGTATTCCCTCTGCTCTAGTTTACACTGCATTTCCTCAGATTAAGTCCTGAGACGTGCATCTCCCACATGATTGTGGTGCCTCTACTAATTCCTAACTTTTAAAACAAACAGCCAGGTCAATTTCAGAAAATATACTGACAAGCACTCTCAAAATGAAAAGCTAACAAGAACACTGTCATTACCGGCGTATCTCAGAAATATTGCAGGTCTTAGTTCCAGACCACTGCAATAAAGCAAATAGTGCAATAAATACTGAGTCATACAAATTTTCTGGTTTCTCAGTGCATATAAAAGCTATGTTTACACTATAGTATAGCCTACTAAGTTTGCAATAGCACTATGTCTAAGAAAACAATCTGCATACCTTAATTTTAAAATGCTTTACTGCTGGCTGCAAAGCGCTAACGATCACCTGAGCCTTCAGCGAGTTGTAATCTTGTTGGAGGGTCTCGCCTCCGTGCTGATGGCTGCTGACTGATCAGGACAGGACGGTGGCTGCTGAAGGTTGGGTGGCTGTGGCAATTTCTTAAAATAACACAACAATGAAGTTTGCCACATCGACTGACTCTTCCTTTCATGAACGATTTCTCTGCAGCGTGCGATGCTGTCTGATGGCATTTTAGCCACAGCAGAACTTCCTTCAGAATTGGAGTCAATCCTCTCAAACCCTGCTGCTGCTTTATCAACTAAGTCTATGTCATATTCTAAATCCTTTGTTGTCATTTCAACTATCTTCACAGTGTCTTCACCAGGAGCAGATTCCATCTCAAGAAACCATTTCTTATATGCTCACCCATAAGCAGCAGCTCATCATTCATTAAGGTTTTATCATGAGGCTGCAGCAATTCGGTCACGTCTTCAGGCTCTGCTTCTAATTCTAGCTCCCTTGCTATTTCCACCACATCTGCAGCGACTTCCTCCACTGAAGTCCTGAACCCTGAAAACTTATCCCTGAGGGTTGGAATCACTTTCTTTTAAACTCCTGTTAATGTTGATATTTTGATCTCTTCCCAAGAATCACAAATGTTCTTAGTGGCATCTATAATGGTGAATCCTTTCCAGAAGGTTTTTAATTTACCTTGCCCAGAGCCATCAGAGGAATCACTATCTATGGCAGCTTTAGCCTTACAAAAATGTATTTCTTAAATAATAAGACTTAAAAGTTGAAATTACTTCTTGATCCATGGGCTACAGAATGGAGACTGTGTTAGCAGCCACGACAACAACATTAATCTTGTTGTACATCTCCATCAGAGCTCTTGGGTGACCAGGTGCACTGCCAATGAGCAGTAGTATTTTGAAAGGAACCTTTTTTCCTGAGCAGTAGGTCTCAACAGTGGGCTTAAAGTATTCAGTAAACTATGTTGTAAACAGATGTGCTGTCATCCAGGCTTCCCTGTTCCATTTGCAGAGCACTGACAGAGTAGATGTAGCATAATTCTTAAGGGCCCTAGAACTTTTAGAGTGGTAAATGAGCACTGGCTTCAACTTAAAGTCACCAGCTGCTATTAGCCCCAAACAAGAGAGTCAGCCTGTCCTCACCGACTTCTCCTCTCTAGCTATGCAAGTCCTAGATGGCATCTTCTTCCAATAAGGCTGTTTTGTCCACACTGATAATCTGTTGTTTAGTGCAGCCACCTTCATTAATTATCTTAACTAGATCTTCTGATAACTTGCTGCTTCACCTGGCACTTTTGAGACAGCTTCTTTCCTTAAACCTCATGAACCAACCTCTGCTAGCTTCAAACTCTTCTTCGGCAGCTTCCTCACCTCTCTCAGCCTTCAGAGCATTGAAGAGGAAAAGTTAGGGCCTTGCTCTGGATTAGGCTTTGGCATAAGGAAATGCTGTGGCTGGTTTGATCTTCTATCCAGACCACTACAACTTTCTCCATATCAGCAACAAGGCTGTTTCACTTATCATTCGTGTGTTCAGTGGAGCAGCACTTTTAATTTCCTTCAAGAACTTTTCCTTTGCCTTCAAACTTGGCTGTTTGGTGCAAGAGGCTTAGCTTTCAGCTGATCTCAGCTTTCCACATGCCTTCCTCACTAAGCTTAATCATTTCCAGTTTTTGATTTAAAGTGAGAGACGTGTGACGCTTCCTTTCACTTGAACACTTAGAGGCCACTGTACGGTTATTAATTGCCATAATTTCAATATTGTTTGTCTCAGAGAATAGGGAGGCCCGAGGAGAGGGAGAGAGATGGGGGAGCAGCTGGTCGGTGAAGCAGTCAGAACAGACACGACATTTATTAAGTTCACCGACTTAGGTGAGCGCAGTTTGTGGTGCCCCAAAACTATTTCAACAGCAACATCAAAGACCACTGATCACAGATTAGCAAAACAAATATAACTGAAAAGCTTGAAATATTGCAGGAAGTACAAAAATGTGATACACAGACATGAAATGAGCGAATGTCATTGTAAAAATGGCCCTGATAGGGAGCTGGCCCCGTGACCGAGTGGTTAAGTTCCCGCGCTCCGCTGCACGCGGCCCAGTGTCTTGTTGGTTCGAATCCTGGGTGCGGACACGGCACTGCTCATCACACCACGCTGAGGCAGCATCCCACATGCCACAACCAGAAGGACCCACAACGAAGAACATACAACTGTGTACCAGGGGGCTTTGGGGAGAAAAAGGAAAAAAAATTTTAAAAAATCTTTAAAAAAAAATAAAGTCTTTAAAAAAAAAAAAAATGGCCCTGATAGATTTGTTTAATGCAGGGTTGCCATAAACCTTCAATTTGTAAAAAATACAATATCTGCAAAGCACAAGAAAATGAGGTATGCCTGTACATCCCAAAGTTAGAATATCAGTAAAGTCAAATTCTACAAGCCATAACTGCTCTAGGAGCTGTAGCTACAATGACCCTCAAGCACTACATATTTCTCTGAACATACGAACTGATTTTTGCTCTTACTCCCTGTTATACACACAGCTACACATCCTGAGTCCGAAAGGATGTACACCACATTTTTTTTCCTTTTGGTGAGGAAGACTGTCCCTGAGCAAACATCTGTGCCAACTGTCCTCTATTCTGTATGTGGGACACTGCCACAGCATGGCTTGACAAATGGTGTGCAGGTCCACACCCAGATCCAAACCTGCAAACCCCAGGCCGTCAACGCAGAGCGTGCAGACTTACCCAGTCCAGCACTGGGCCAGCCCATACACCAAAACGCTTACGTTAGCTGGTAGGATAAATGTAATTTACTTTTTCTTAAATATGCTTTTTAATTTTTTTTAATTTTTTCACAAAAAGTTTTTAAAAAGCTTTAAAAATGACAATATAGTGGATTAGTCCTAAACAAGTTCTCATATAAAACAGAGATTATATATAATAATGAATATACATATAGTGTGTATACTGTATATGTGTATATATATGTCGTGTGTATATATAGTGTGTATGGTGTATACATACAGTATATATAATGAACATATATATGAGTGTGTGTTTGTATAGGAATCAAAAGCGTTAATTATTCTCTTTTCTTACCTAGAAGGCAGAAGTGATTTTATAAACACTCCAGTCTGAACTTCTAACCAGGTATTGATTTAGTTTAGCAATGTTATAAGTAGCTTTTAGATTCTATCAGGAGTAAATGCAAAGATAACATTAATCAATACTTTCCTATTCATTAAAATTGTATAGCATTTTCCTCCAAGATTTCACTATAAAAATAACTTGCCAATGTGTTTTATACTCCCTTTTATTAAATCAGAACTATTTCTCAATGGAAATTGAATTTTATTCTATGTCTTAATTTTCTTTAATCTCCCTTCAAGGTTTCATTTGAAAACTTTTTCCTCCCTCTCTGATAAATGGTGAAACTTCCTACATATAAGATTTTTAGTATTTATCCTTGTCCCAACTGAAAAGCCTACCTTTAGTATTGTCCCTATTTATTAATCTCTTCTTAAAATGCTTAAGGATTATCTGTTAGAGAAAAAAAAGGTTTTTTTTTCAGTCATTTGCTCTCCCTACACAGTTATATTGTAATTTCTAGTTAGCACATTTAGTGTTGGTACACAGAAAACAAAAGTACAAACACACACAAGACCCTGTTTTCTACCCCATGATTAATCAATACAAAAGGACAGTCTCTTTCTTGTTTCCAAGAGTATTACATTTCATTCAATAACAGATAAGCAATGCTCCCCATTCTCAAAGCTCTTATTATGGCTTAAGTTTCTTATTCAGTGCTCATTCCAGAAGTACTGGTATCATTTTATTGTTTCTCAAGGTCCTTGTCATTATGTCCTACTTGTTCTATGTAGTGGCACTTAATTTTTCACTTCGAAATCATGAGGATTTAAAAGGCATATAATCTACTGGGTCATTTAGGAAGAGAGAAGTATCTGTGACTTGAAGCAACCATCACAAACCCAGAGCAGCGAAAACCAAATTCACAGAAGGGCTTGTTCAACAGGCCCTGTGTGTTCACTTTTGGCAACACAACAATGATCAAAGACCCAAATGCCTTTTAATCACCATCAAATTAAAATTATTATTTCCAAGGTAACTGGCCCAAGGCAGAAATTTATTGGTGACCACCAGAAAAAGCACAAGTTATGATAATGAAACTGTATTATGGGACCACCATAGGTCTCTCCCCTACCCCACTTCTGAGGGACACTCTCCAGGAGACGGATGGTCTCTGCTCCTTTTATCAGCTCTAAAAGCAGGAGGTGGGTCCAAATGTCCATCTGCTGATATTTTAAGTACACACACTCATTCACTTCTGGGTTCCAATCCTCATCCTTTGACTGCTGGATATACCAATCAGAGAGAACTTTCACACAACCTCCTTCAACTCACCCCTTGGGGCAATCACCACTTTATGACATGAGGCAGACAAATTTTCTAATACTCTATAAGGGTGATTTACAAGCACAAGCCTAGAAAACTTTATTAAGCTTTCTCCAGATTAGACAAAGTCTTCTCTTCTTGCACTTTACGCACCTCAAGGAAACCTGTTATCCCACACAGTTCAAATGCTAAATTCAAGACAACTTTGAATAAACTGAGTTTTAAGCTAAAAAACATTCAGTCTGAGATAGGTGGCAGGAGTAACAATGAAAAAGAAGAACCAAGTAAAGGGGCATAAAGAAGATGAGCAAGATTATCACTTTTTTCCATTTGACCCAGTTAGATAATTAAGGTCTTAGTTAAAAATTTCTATCTTGTGAAATGCAATATAATTTGTTGACCAAGATCAAAGATAATTACCCACCTCATTTTTTACTGCCGCCATCTCCATTTTGGCGCCCGAATACAAGAGTCCTTAAGAATCACATTCCATTAACTTCTACTTAACTGTGTTTACTGCCATGAAGGAAAACACACACATTTCTGCTGCAAGGAAAGAAAAGTCAACTAAAAACCCTCACCATCTGTGAAGAGTACTGAATCAGAAAACAGAAGACAGAGCTTACAGTTTGGGCTACTCTTTGTATTCCTCATTCAAATCAAAACTTCTCTGTGCCTCAGTTTCCTCCCCTGTAAAATGGCAACATTAATGTCACGCTTCCTTAAAGTCAAAGGGTTCTTCTAAGAATCAAGAAAATGTGAAGACTTTTTTTTTTTTTTAAAGATTGGCACCTGAGCTCACAACTGTTGCTAATCTTTTTTTCTTCTTCTTGTTCTCCCCAAAGCCCCCCAGTACATAGTTGTATATTCTAGTTGTGAGTGCCTCTGTGGAACGCCGCCTCAGCATGGCCTAGAGAGCGGTGCCATGTCCACGCCCAGGATCCGAACCGGTGAAACCCTGGACCACCAAAGCGGAGCACACAAACTTAACCATTCAGCCATGGGGCCAGCCCCTGAAGATTTTTTAAAAAACAAAAATTACAACAAAGAACATATCACAATTATGGTTCTCACATATTTGTTAACTATGTTTGTGAACCTTAAACAACTGAAAAGCCATTACTTCATTGGCTTCAATAAGATCCACTCATTCAACAAGTATTTATTAGCTACCTATTACTTGTAAGTCACTGTGCGAGGCCCTGTTGAGATATTTACCTATGCCACACAGGTATACTCAACATACGTTGTGCAAATAAGTCAGGAAGGGAGATTTTAACTAGTAAAAATAGGAGAAAAAGTGTTAAATATATTTGCATTATTAAATATCTCATAATATAAAGCAGGTGTTACAAAGTTATCCATAAGTTATAGTTATATTTGCATAATTAAATAATAAATTTCCCCAAAAACACAATGCTCTTTCTAGTTTTTATATGGAGGAAGGTGGCTTAGAAAATACAGGCAGTTCTAACCCTCAAAGTGAAATTAGTCTTTAGTAAAGTACTTCAAAGTTCAGTTCCATCCTACAACTTGTCCCCAGACTTTACCCTCCTCTAACATCGCCCAAAATGTCTGTTTACCAAAAAAAAAGACCCTAAATTCTTCAAGAGTGTTTTCATTACTCCCTGTTAGTACTTTATAAGCTTCTCATGCTGCCTAGATTTCCGCTGCATTCAACGTAAGCCCAGATCAGCTGAAGGGCAGTCTAATACACTTCCACCGGGCTGGGTGGGCTACAAATAGAATGAATCTCTTTCCAAATACAAAGAAATTCAAATCACCACTAGGTTTGCAAAGGACTACAGAATAAAATAATACACCAATAAACACAAAATGAGAGAGACTGTAACCAGCAAACCAGATCACTGCCTGCCCTCATCAGATGGGCACATAAGACTCTAACCCAGAGTTAACTATCATGAGGAAAGTCTCTAAAGATAACAGGCTTCTGTGCAACTAAGGAACTATAATAAAATAATTTCACCCAAAACCAAAGGAAATAATTAAAACCAAGTAGTAAACTTTTCATTCTCCAAGTGATAAAATAGTCATTATTTCACTTCTGTATTCAATTATAAACTATTTAATGCATATATCAGGAACTACACTATATACTAGGAATAAAGTACAGAAGAAATCAGACAAGGTCCCTGACCTCACAGAGCTTACAATATTGTGAGGAAAGACAGGAAATAAATAAGTAAACGAATAATTTCAATTAAAAATTTTAAAAAAGCAATTTAAACAAATAAAACATGCTATTTTTAAGAACTGTAATAAAAAGCACCACATACAAATATTTACATTCCAAATGAAAGGAATAGAGCCAAGGCCCTGAACTGGGAAGAAGCTGAGCCTTATTCACCAGATGCAAAGATCTTCCCCTGAGCTCCCTTCTACATTCCATCTCGGTCTAGGCCATTCTTCACAAGCAACAGTGAGACTTTAACAAACATGGCAGACAGCAAACCTCCCCTACCAGGTCCTCCTTAGCATCTCATCTGATTTTGGTTCCTCCATCATAAGCCACAGTCAAACCTTTCAAA
Source organism: Equus quagga (assembly GCF_021613505.1). Classification (NCBI taxonomy): domain Eukaryota; kingdom Metazoa; phylum Chordata; class Mammalia; order Perissodactyla; family Equidae; genus Equus; species Equus quagga. Next base: position 51,323,154 of record NC_060273.1, on the reverse strand, counting down.
CTCAAGATCTCACCCATTTTCCACAAAGCACTTCCTGGCTGAACTTCCAAAGGTAGAACATAAGTTTGCCCCAGTTGTAGGCAAACAGTTGGCATGAACATTATACCCAAGGAGAAAGGAGAAAAGCCAAGCCATGTCAGAGGTAGGGAGAACAGGCCGAACAGTGCCAAGATGCATTTCCAGCTTCAAATGGGCTGAGAGGTAAGGTTCACATCTTAAATAATAAAACACCTTCACTTACGGAGTGCATTATGAAGCCAAAAGTTGTTCTGGAAGAGAAAGACCACCTGAGGGCTTGCTCCCCATCCCTTTTAATTCCCAGCAAAAGTAAATCAACTTGGGGGGTCTGTGGGGAGGAGTAAACAAAATTCTGTAACCAGACTGCAGTTAGTGGTATAGCCACATAGCACCACCTTCACTATTCGCAATGTTTTATCTTTCCTTTGTTTGCTCTTAAAGTTTTCTTAGCATTAAAATTCACTTCAGTAGCATTTGATTTCTCTAAATTGTGTAACCTTCTCAATTAATATAGTACTATTCTTTCAGTAATTCTGTGAAATTCCAAATATCTAATACAATGTCCCAAACAATACACCTATCCTGAGAGTAGAGAAAAACTGATTGAAATTATGTGTGCTAGGTAAAGATTTTTCCTAGGGGCCAGCCCGGTGGCACAGTGGTTAAGTTTGCATGCCCAGCTTTGGCAGCCTACGGTTCGCAGGTTTGGATCCCGGGTGTACACCTACACACGCTCATCAAGCCATGCTGTGGTGGTGCCCCATATACAAAACAGAGGAAGACTGACACAGATGTTAGCTCAGGGGCCACCTTCCTCAAGCAAAAAGAGGATGATGGGCAACACATGTTAGCTCAGGGCCAAGCTTCCTCACACACACACACACACACACATAAAAATTAAAATAAATAAATCACTATAAAAAAAGATTTTTTTCTAGGATAGACATATGATTTTTAAAACCAGTTCCAAAGAACTCAACAAAACAAACGTGCTTCAGAGTCCCACCAACATAATTCAAATTATATTGTAAAATATATTTTTGCTATTTTATTTTTATTTTTAATAAAATGTACCACCCTTTCAAATTTCAAACATAAAGACCATCATGAAACATGTTAGCTTATGCTGCTGGGTCAAAGCAATCAAATAGACACTGAAATGAAGCTTCTCTTGCCAGCTCTATGCATACATGACACTTAGGGAACTTCTTGTAAATGTGTCACTGACCGGGAAAAACCACAGCACTGCACGGTGCCCTCTGTTAACAGAGCACACACCTGTCCACTCGTGTAACACTGTACAGTGAACACTAACACAGCACATGGAGGTCGGGGCTCCACTCAATGTCACAGCAAGCTCAGACGCATCTGTTCAGGATATGCTCTCATCACAAAAAGTAGTGAACAGTGCTTAGTGAAAATATCACATAAGCCATCACGACATAATGTTAGCGTTTACCTTAAGTTTAGAGTACAGGAGATAGTGTCAGTGACTCAAACTTTTAAAAAGTCTCCTACAGAACTTCATGAGACTCTAAATCATTTATTTTTTAGTGACTGTACAATCAAAACAAAAGGAAACCAAATGCTGAGGCTGGTATGTTAGTGTTCAGGGTAAGATACACCTAAAAAAGAAGTCTCAACTGCAAAAAAGTTTCTGTCTACTGATTTCATCCAACACGCTCATTTCATAGATGAGAAAAAACTAAGACCCCAGAAATCAAGTGACTTATTTAAGGCCATAGAGACAGAGACAGGTAGCACTAGAACTCTCGGGTTCTAACTCCCAGATCTTTTCATTCCACTACCTGGTCCTATTTAACAAAGTTCCTCTTCTAGAATTAAGGAAGGCTTCTATTAGGGGAATATTCCTTTCTCCCTAATGCCATTATAAAGTCAAAGATGTGTTTCACACGATTGTTAATCGAGCCTAAAGCATTACGACAGAACTGAAGTCTCTGTCCCCGTCACAATGCCGTTTCCATTCCGAGAAGAGAAGGGACGCACAAAACCACCATGATAGAAGATCTGTGTAAAAATAGGAAGAGGGGATGTAAATCAAAGGCACTAACTTTCACTCCGAAGGAGCCTCAGTTCTGAGGATGTCATGTACAGCGCAATGACCACAGTTAATAATACAGTATTATACACTTGAAAGTTGCTGAGAGCAAACCTTCACCACTCTCACCACACACTCAGAAAAAGTTCACTATGTGAGGTGACGGATGCATTATCTTGATTTTGTTAAGAGTTCCACCATGTATATGTATATCAAATCATGATGCTGTATCTTTTAAATATATACAATTATACTTGTCAATTATTCCTCAAGAAAGGGAAAAAAACAGAAGAAGGGGAGTAAGTACTGTAAGAACAGCACTACGGAAGCTCAGAGGACTGCAGGATTATTCTGGGTGGGAAAACGAAAAAAGGCTCAGACTTACTCAGTAATGAAAGATCATTCCAATGTTGGAAACTAGCAGAAAAGAACTGGGAAAAGTTTGGATTTTGGATCCACTATAGCATAGGAAATAGCAGAAGAATCATATTCTGTTAGAATTAGATCAGAAAATACAGAGGCTAGAGGAATATACTAAACGACACCACAAGGGAACAATCATACAAATCCAGAATGTGGTATATTCTATAAGCTCTTCAAAAAGTCAATGTCAAAGGGAAGAAAGGGGGAGCGGTTGTCCTAGACTTAAAAAGATTAGGTGACAAATGTAACTCTAATGCTAACTAGATCCTATTTTGAGGAAAAAAAACTATAAAAGACATTTTTAGGACAATTGGAGGATTCTAATTATGGACTAGACCTTAGGGAATAATAGTTAATCTTCTTAGGAGTGATAATGGTATCGCTGTTATGTAGGAGGATGACTTTTTTTTAAAAGACGCATGTTGAAGTGTCATGATGTCCGTACTCACTTTCAAACAGTTAAACAAATCTGTGTGTGTGTGTATGACACACACTAGGTGATGGGTATTCAAGTATTGAAAACTGTCATTAAAAATGTTTAAAAAAAGAATTAGATATAATCTTGATAAAGATGATCTAATCCATTCTCTTTCTTCAACAACGGAAGAAACTGAGCCAAAGTACCACAGCTAAGGAAGGCCTTTTCTCAATTGAAATGAAACTTCAGACAAGTCTGCAGAATCTTAGCCCAAACTCTTTCCATATGCCAGAAAAGTGGGACCCAAGAATAAAGACTGATCTGAGACAAACACATACATGTGCATGTAAAAAAGTTAAACACGGTTCTTATGCTTAGTATGTGACAATACCATTAAAATTACAAAAGAAGAAAAAAATCTATTTAAGACTATAACAACCTAGTACATGAGAATTTTGTATAAAATAACCTCAGAATGCAGCATTAAATGGGAATTAGTTTAATTGTTAGATGCACAAAAAAACAAACAAAAAAATGTTTCAAACCACTTAACTAGCCTTGCCTATAATACTGTCTCACATTTTGGTCTACTGATGATAGCAATCATGCCTTCCAAAATCTGACAACAGGTAGTAACTTCACATTTCACCTTATCTCCTCCACAGGCTCCTTGCCACTTCCCAAAAGTGCCATGTTTTTTCCTATTTCTACACAAGTAATTTCCTCCGCATACAGAAAGCCCTTCTGCCTTCTTCATCGACTCCCTTTCAAGACCAACTTCTTACACTGCATCTTCAGTGAAGCCCTGACTCTGCTCCCCACTACTCCTTAAACTTCTCTAATACTTTTTTCATTGCTATGGAGACTTTTAAAACTTTTCCTAATTATTTAACTGTAGGATTCCTCCATTAGATCATAGCTACCTGATATCACAGAGCACGCCTTATTTATATCCCTATTTACAGTTAGCTTCAAGTGCTGGGAGTTAGAAATAATGGAAACTGGCTATTTTTCAAATTTTCAGGAAGAAGCATCTTAACTCACCTAAAAAATCAAGTGCCCTGAGTCGAGAGTGATTAATTTATCACAAAGCAGATTCATAACTAAATGACCTGGACCATTTGTTACTCTGCCCCTTTGATACTCTTGTCACATAGCCTACAAGCATGGAAACTATCTGAACTGATGCAAAGAAGCAGTCTGACCTTGCTTATACCTAACAAGCCAAATACATGCAAAAAGTTATCTGAAGGGTTTCCTGTGAGGATAAGAACTTAATCAGAAAAGCCCGAAAGTCACTAATCCATTTCTAGTCAAGTATTGAGCAAATGTATATCATTAAGACCTCACGCTCAAGTAAAATTCATTTAAAATAACTTCCACGTGTAAATATTTCTTTTTTCTCAGAAATCTAACTTCAACAGAAGTTTCATTTCTGAAAACAGAGCTATAATGGAAACTTCCAAAAGTTTTATTTCAAACATGCAAAAATATGGCATTACAACACCCAGTGTATACTCAGCAATATTTAACCTCTTGGCTCAATATATGGAATATATGCGAAAACAAACTTGATTCTTGCTGACTGAAAAACAAAGTAGCTGATGCAAGACACATGCTGATTGTTCTTGGCCAACACACATGCATCTTTAAGTACATACGTTAGTCAAGTCTCAACCTATGGTCCTTGAACTACCAGTGAATCATGAGGAGCTTGCTGGTGGCCTAGTACTGCCCGCTAAGCAGAAGCAGAAAGCTGGGTAGGGACGGTGAGGGGCGGCAGGAAGAAGCAGATGCAGTGGTCCACCAAATGAAGATAAACCATTCAGGTGGTCTGCAGTAAGGAAAAATGAGAGAATCACTAAATCAGCAAATTGATCAGCATGCCCAATTAATATGATCACGCTGCTTACCCAAATCAACCTAATGCTTTCTTGCAACAAGAGAAGAATGTGTTTTCGTCAAAAGCCACAAGAGAGAGAACTAATTTATTAGCATAAAGGCAAAGCTTCCTTATTACTAGTGATTAACACTCAGTAATCATTCTCATTAGAAGACTTACCTGGGTACAGTACTGCAAGCAAGGTGCTGCCAAAGCTTTGCCTGTACAGTAACAAAACCAGGTAGATTCAAAAATAAAACCCATGGATTAAAATTTCTCCAGAAGAAAGAGTGGTGTTATAGACTACGGTTATCAAAAATCAGAGGAATGAAGATTCCTGTCTTTTCTAACGGCTTAAAGCTTCTGTCCACAGTATACAGCGCTAGCAACTGATTGCTAAATAAAATCAGAGATGAAAAAAACAGCCCATTTAACATCCACAGTGAGACTTCTTTAAAAACGCCCTTCCAACATAAATTCCAAGATAATCTTGACTGGGAAAAAACGTCAACCCTTTATTCAGCAGAAAATTGAAAACAGAGTGGGACTAGCCTGGTGGAAGGTAGCTGATCAGGTAGGGGCTACAACAACCCATGTCAACTTCTAATGTAAACTCCAGTCTTAAATCTCTTCCCAAAGAGGATTCAGCTTTCCCCATATCCCAGTATTTTCCAACTGTAGCTTCCCCAACCTAAATTTAATTCTCATACTTACCAGACCTACCCACACAGAGTACCACTGTTACTTCCAACCCACACCTACTTGCTGCCTATTTTTCTTTTGGTCCTTTCCCCACAACTCCACGCCTCCTAGTAAAATCAGCCACCCTCTGCTTTACATCAAGTAAATGCCTCCTATTTCACAGTATGTCTCTCTCCAATTGGTATAAAATTTTATGCATCCCTCTCATAAAGCCCCAGAGCTCACCAACCCAGAAAATATGAAAGATTTGTACTTTCACTGTCACACGAGGAGGAGACTAAATCTTCAGTCCTCCTCATGCTCAATTGTGCTTCATTTTTTATTATAGGCACAGCCCTGAGAGCAGAAGCATAAGAAAACTCAATACACAACCGAGTTAGCTGATATGTAGAAGTAACATATGGGACACTGAACATACACAAGGAAGAGAGAAGCACGATGTTCTTGGTGAAGAAAGTAACCGTCTTGTAGAAAACGTTTGTTCTTAAGTACCCCAACCTCAGCAGTGCTGTTGCTATGTTCTGGGGTTGGATGCCCAAGCAGTCTATCTTGTGTTAGGATATGAGTAATAACCTACAGTTAGAATTTCTGCAAACACCACACTAGAATGAAAAGTTAACAAACCGAATTATTTTCTGAAACTATACAAATGGTCTGTTCAAATACAATTAGATCAGTAAAAAACAGGCAGATCTGTTTTTTACGTTTCCCAATAAGACAACAAAATTTGGTATACTAAGCACCTACTAGGGTCAGGCCTTGAGACATGCCGGAGAGGTGATTTCTCATTTCTCCACCTTCCGTGAAGTTTTCGTGACGCAATTCTTAGTACTTTCCTCTTTTTACTTATAGCAGTCAATCACTTTTACACCTTCAGTCAACCTCTCCCAGCTGACTTCAAAATCCACATTCATAATCCTGAACATCTCCAAGTTCCACACCTAAACTTCTGCATGATCCTAAATGATGTTTCACCTTAAAAATTCTTTGTCAACTAAACCTTAACATACTGAAAGGTGAATGGCTCTCCCCAGATAGCTCTAATTCCCCCAAACCTGCCAAGCCACCTCAACAGTCCTGGTCACCCACATTCACAAACAGAAGATTCTTTTCTCTTCTTTATCCCTACATCCAACAAATCACCAACTCACGCCATTTTTTCCCCTAATGGGTTCCTCATTTTGTCTCTTCCCACTAGAAGCAATCCTCAACAGTGCTTCTCAAACTTTAACGTGCACAGGAAGCATCTGAGAATCTTGCTAAAATGCAGATTCTGATTCATGAGGTCCGTGCTGGGGCCCAAGATTCTGCATTTCTGACATGCTCCCAGGTGATGCCAATGCCACTGGTAGAGAGACCACAGCCTGGAGCAGCTGAGATCACTGTTTGCCTTTATTCCCTCGGCACTTGCACAGATCATCCTATGGTATTTTTATCTGTTTATATAGCGTTTTATAGTTGTCTCATGTGTGCATATGCTGTTACGCTTTCTAAAAAAGGATTTTGACATACTCAAGAAATAGGATCATGAGTCCTTTTTTTTGGAACAACAGCAACCAATACAACATTGGGCATATTGTGGGTACTCAATGCTTGTTGATTGTAAAATGCTTCCCCAGAAAATACAACAATCATCTCTTGATTAAGAAATTGAAGTGGGTTTATGGATTACCTTTGTCAACTTTTTAAAAACTATTTCATTGCTAATCAACCTTTTCATCAGATTAGACAGAGGGAATAAACTTAAAACAGCTTTCTATTCATAGTTAAGAAAGCAAATGTTAGTTATAAGACTTGTGAATTATTGGTTATAGATTTATTCTTTCTCCATCAGTGAAGGATTAGTTAAATATATATATTTAAAACTGAAACCAGAAGCACAGGAAACAAAAGGAAAAACAGATAAATTGGACTTCATTAAAGTTAAAAACTTTCGTGCATCCAAGGACACCATCAAGAGAGTGAAAAGACAACCTACAGAATGGGAGAAAATATTTGCAAATCACATATCCAATAAGGGTTTAATACAGACACTATATAAGGAACTCCTACAACTCAACAGAAAACCCCACACAAGTAAAAAGTAGGCAAAGGACTTAAATAAACATTTCTCCAAAGTAGATACACAAATGTCCAACAAGCACATGAAAAGATGCTCAATATGACTAGTCATTAGGGAAATGCAAACTGGAACCACAATGAAACACCTCTTTACACCCACTAGAATGGGTATAATGTAAAAAATGGGAAATAAGTGTTGGTGAGGATGTGGAAAAACTGGAACCCTTGCACATTGCTAGTAGAAATGTGAAATGGTGCAGCTGCTGTGTGAAAGTTTGGTAGTTCCTGAAAAAGGTAAACAAAGAATTAGCACATGACCTAGCAATTCCACTCCTAGGGATATATCCCAAAGAACTGAAAACAGGGACTCAAACAGCTATTTGTACACCAAAGTTCATAGCTGCATTATTCACGATAGCCAAAAAGTAGGAATAACCCAAATGTCCACCAACAGATGAACAGACAAAATGTGGTACATACATACAATGGAATATTATTCAGTCATAAAAAGGATGAAGTACTGATACTTGCTATAAAAGAAGGAACGTGGAAGACACTATTCTAAGTGAAAATATACCATAAACAAAAATTGTTTGATTCTACTTACATGAAATATCTACAATAGGCAAATTTACAGAAACAAAACACAGATTAGAGGTTACCAGGGGTTAGGAGGAGGGGGGAGCAGAGATATTGCTTAATGGATCCAGTTTCTGTTTGGAGTGGTGAAAAATTTTGGAAATATATAGTGGTAATGGCTGCCAACTGTGAATATAATTAATGCCACTGAATTGTACACTTAAAAATGGTAAATTTTGGGGGCTGGCATAGTGGTTAAGTTCGTGCACTCCACTTCAGCAGCCCAGGGTGCACAGGTTCGGATCCTGGGAACAGACCTACACATCACTCATCAAGCCATGCTTGTGGCAGCATCCCGCATACAAAATACAGGAAGATTGGCAACAGATGTTAGCTCAGAGCCAATCTTCCTTACCAAGGGAAGAAAAAAAGGCAACTTTTACATGTATTTTACTACAATTAAAAAAATGAAACTAGGAAAAAAAAACCCCAGCATTCTTTATTATACCCCTGAGTTCAAGTTCCCACTCTGCCATTTATAAGCCATGCCATGTTAAGTAAGTTGTTTAATTTCTCCTGGCTTCAATCCATGTATAAGAGATATTATCCACCTCCCAGAGTTGTTAAGACTAAATGAGAGAACCTAATCACTTAGCACAGTACCTGTCACATAATAAATACTGGACAAATGGTAGCTGTTATTATTCAGAAACCATTGTTACTCATCAAGTAGATGTCTGGAAGGCTGCTATACACGGATATCCAAAAGAACGCCACGATATTCTCAAGACATTCTGAAATAAAGAAATGAATGTCCAGCATTCAGTTATGCTACTGGAAACCTGGAAACCTGAGACCACCAGGGTCAGTCCTCTTGGGATATCACTGAACATACAGAATAAATGACACACCCAGAAAGTGAGAACCTACTTTGTATATCACTACATTAAAGACGTGAACAAAATATGAAGCTAGTTGGCTGCCTTCAATTAACTTCATTTTATTTTTTCCTACATATTTCTTATTTTTAAAAATTGTAAGAGATTTAATTTCTTAGCAAATGCCACGGGTTTAAGCTTGTCTAGAGGTCCTAAGTGCCAACCACAGCATCTCAATGTCATCATAAAGCAGAGAACCATACAGAATATGCTGTCTAAAAACATCAAAACGAGTGGAAATCCTAGGAACATGGAAGCTTGGAGAGAACTGTTAAATAATCTTGTATAATTTCTATAATATACCTATCTTGATTAAAATTAGTCATTAAAAAACGGTCAAAGTAGCTGAAACTCAAAAACTGAAGTCTAGGCAAGGTACACCAGAGGAAGATATTACAAACTATTCCAAAAACAAGAGATAACACAAATCTTATAACGTGAATTCAGTCATTTCCATATTCTACAGTCTTTCGCAAAAATTTCCCAAATTCCTTCAAAGAAGTAATCCACCCAGTAAGGAAGTTTCTCTCAATATATACATAATTATTTGCATACATAAGCAACTTAGATCCAGAGGGAAAGTACACTATCTCAAATGGCCTATAAAGGTTAAAAAACAGAAGTCATTTTTTACCAAGACTGGCTGATATTCAGAAAGGGTCAAGCCATTCTAAAAGGGTGATGTTTGCACAACACTGTGAATATAATTAAATCTGTCATGAAAATCTTAAACCCGTCATGAGAAGCATCAAGAAGACTGTATTTTACTCCATGTTGATAAAAGAATTTTTCATAACCCAGTATGTCCAGATTAAAACTACTAACCACCACGTATTGTATGTTTGAAAAGCAAAGGATCTGTGCCAACACCCTCAGGAAAAATAGTCTTTCCCTTCCCAAAAAAACCTCCTGTAATAAGCAAGAACTGTTTAACATGTTAACCTGACACTCACCTGAGCAAATTCCTTTCAACCACAATTAACTCCTAACTATCCTGACAGTAATGGAGAAAAAAGACTTCCATAATTAAATTCCAGAAATAATCCTTTTATCCCACACAGGTCCTTCCTCCACCCCAGTTACATCAGGGCCAAATAAAGAGGTTTGGTGGTTGATGTCCCTTTTTTCTAAACCTTGGGCACAGCCTCAGGTCCAGAGAACTCAGTTCTCAAAGAAACTGATACCATAGCTATCTAACTAGATACCACTGGTAAAAAATAACCAAAAGCTAAGACTCCATGCTTTTAAACGCCCATGCTAATAATTCCTGGCTGGTCACAAGCCACACTGCCAAAAGGCTTAAAGAAATTGGTTCAAGTTCATTACTGAGAGGAGATAAACGTTTATCAGAATTCTTAAATGACTGTGAAAAAATATTTAATTAAAACTGAATACTACCTATAACAAGTACATACTAACATACTTCGGGACCATTAACGATCACCCCCTTTACAGGAAGGATCATTTTGACCCCCAACTTGACCCCAACCCAAAGCTGTTTTAAATCATGCCCTTTTTATCTTCCTGCTTTGTTATCACTAAGGATCTTATTAACATGCCACCAAGTAATACCAGGACTTGAAATGCACTGTAAAGTAGTATTTTCATGGACGATTTTTTCAAGACACACTTCAGTGAGCTCTCCGAACTATATGTCCAGGATTTAGTCATACAGGATGCCCACAGATCTTATTCAAGTGGCATGGCTAACCATCACGTAATTCAGGAAATTGATCAGCCAAAAGTTAGGAGTACCTGATTTACAGATGGAGCTTAAGTGACAGGGCAAGCAACTGGTCTAAATGTTAGGATATTAAGGAAAAGTTGTAAACCCTTTCATCCCCGAACAACTGAATTTAGGAACTTATAAATACGCCCCACATTTTGAGACATCTAACGTAAGGATGGAACAAGACCAACACTGCCATCCTCGCCATTCCCAGAAGCTGTTTCTTAACTAAAACTCTAACAAGCTCCAGAATGGACTCGGCAAAAGGTCACTTAAGTCGAGGCAGGAGAATTTCATCACCCTGCGGCACTGCAACACCAAGTGAACCAAAATCCCTCTCCTGGGCAGACGATTCACCCCAAAGCAGAAGCGCGTCCGGCGTCAGGAAACTTTTGAAGTCGCGATCCCGCCGGGAAAGGCGGACTCGCGCGTTGGCACTGTGACCCGCGCACTTTCCTCTACGTCGACGGCGAGGAATCCGGCGAGCCCACCCGGCGGCGGCCGGCCCAGCACCCCGCGCCGCGGCCGAGCCACGTCTCCCCCGGCGGCCGCTCCCCAGCGCTCGGGAAACGGACGCCCGCGCCCCCGGAGCCCTCCCCCGTCGGCCGAGCTCCGGGAACCTGCCGGTTTAAATGGCCAAGCTGGAGCCACCTCGCGCAGCTGTCACCTGAAACTCGGGGAAGCCGAGCCCGGCCAACTCCGCGGCGCGGGCAAGGGCGCGGGCGGCGGGGCCGGGCCGAGGGATGCGGCCGGCTCCCTCCCTCCCCCGCTCCCTCCCCGGCCCGCCGCCATCCTGCTCCTGAATAATTGAACGCGCCGGAGGGCCAGCGCGCCGGCCAGGAAGGCGGCTCCGGGGCCGACCTCCCCGAGCCGAGGCGGCGGGGTCGGGAAGCCGAGGGCGACATCCAGGCGCGCGGACGACGCCCCCCGGGGCCCGGGGAAGCGGGCGGAGACCCCGCGGCCGGCGGGGCGGCCGGAGCGCAGCGCGGGGGCGACGTGGGCAGGGGGATGACAAAAGGGCGCGGGGCCCCGGCCGCGCCGCCCGCGGGCCCGAGGCGCCGGGACAGGTGGCCGGGCCTGGCCGGGAACAATGGGGGGCCGAGGCCGCCCCCTGGCGCTCACCTACCTCCGGTGCCCTCCGAGTTCTCGTTGAGGCTGCCCGAGGAGTCGTGCTGGGCGCCCACGCACCCGCCCATGGGGCCCCGGCGCCGCGTCCGCCACCTCCGGCCGCTCGTCCGGGCGCGCCGCCGCCCCAGCCTCCTCCGGCGCCGCCGCCGCCGAGCTCCGGACGGGCGCGCCGCTCCGCTCGCCCGCCGCGGCCCAGCCTCCGCCCCCTCGCCGCTCCACCCACCGCCTTGGCTCGGCCCCTTCCTCCGCGCCCTCTTCTCCCTCAGCCCCCGGGCCGCCCGCGCGGCAGGCCCGGCCCGCGCGCCGCCCTCGCCTGCGGCTCGGCCCCGCCAGGCCGGGGCTGGCCCATTCCGGGGGGCCGCGGCGCGCCTCGCCCC
>NC_060273.1:51174652-51310440 GCF_021613505.1 Equus quagga | reverse complement strand
GCCCGCGGCCCCGCGAGCACGCGAGCCCGGCGCGGCGCCGCCCGTCAGCCAGGCCCCTCGGCCCCCGCCCGCGGCGCCACCCTCCGCTCCAGCGGCCTGGGCTCGGCGGGCCGCCCGGAAGCGCCGGGGGGCGTGGCCCCGCGAGGCCGCACGCTGATTGGCTGAGGGAGGGGCCGCGCGCCGCGGGGGGGCGGAGGATGGGAGCTGGGAGCTGGGAGCTGGGAGCCGGAGGAGAGGAGGCGGAGGGGGACCGGTCCGGGAAGAGGCAGGGAAAGGGGGCGAGCGGGAGGGAGAGGGGAGGACGGGAAGAAGGGGGAGAGAGCAGGAAAGGAGGAGCAAAAGTGAGAAAGGAGAAGTGGAAAGGGACAAAATCGAGTTTCTGGCTCCTCCTCGGGCGTCAGCTTGCTCCTGGTGGAAGCGGGTCGGAGGAGGGCGGGCACAGAGCCGTAGTGATGGAAAACTCCCTGGCCGGGACGGGGCGAGTTCCCAGATAATTGGCAGGGGGGGCATCCTGGTTGAAGGCTGAGGTCTCAGCACCTTTTGGATTTGTGTAGACTTCGGTGGGCTTGCCCCTGCCTGCCTCACCCCCGTGCCCCTTAAAATCACTGTGCCCCATTATTAGACGTAGAGGCGGCCCTTGTGGTTGCAAGCTGGACTCAGATTACAGAGGCGAGGCAGCCCGGGTAGGAGAGATAAGTGCTGATCGTAGTTCAGGGGGCGTGGTTTTCATTTTCGCTGCATTGATTATTACGACACAAAGCTACTTCTCAAGACTCTCTCTTTAGGCGTCTTAAATCGGTTTTGAGGACAAAGTGAAGTACAACAAATGAAATACCCTGCTTTTTCTAAACTAGAATTTGGTGCATTGACCACGCCCTACTTTCTTGGCGGTTGCTATCCCAATCTAAGCCAAATTCTTAATGCTCCCTTCAGAATTCTGCTTCTTGCTATGATGCCTTAAAATTTTTATCGCCCTTCTTGGGCCTTTCTGAAGCTTATTTCTGCCTATGAGCTGTTTTAACTATCTGCTCCATTTTTATATCAGACTTTCTTTTTTTAACATCCTGGGTCAGCTTTTGCATTGCATTAAAAAAATTTTTTTAAGTGAAATACCTAAGAAAGAGACTCTCTGCAGCTTGGAATTTGCATTTAAATATATTTTCATACACTGCTGGTGGGAGTGTAAATTGGTTCAGTCTTTTAGCAAAGCACTTTGGCAATGCGGACCAAGAGCCTTAAAAACCTTCATACCCTTTGACTTGAGATTATCACACGTGGGAATTCAGCTCGCAGAAATAGTCCAAAACGCAAAGATTTAGGTCCTTGTATTCATTTGATAATCAGATAAAAATGAGGGTTCAACAAACAAAACCCTATACTTACAGGAAAGCACAGAAATGTCTTGTGAGAAATAGGAGTTCGCTGTATTAAATTTATACTAGAGAATTAGTGTTGTCCTGGGTAGTCAAGAACATTCAAAAGAGCTTATATACCATTGACGTTTTTATGAGTTTTCAAAGGTTGCTCTTAGATTCAGGCACTGTCACTAAGCCTTCTAGCTGATGATTTCTCAGCTGAGTATTCACGTTGGCAGACAGACATCACTTCATCACCTCTCTGATGGAGAGATACTGCACACTGAATATCTTCAAAGGGATTGCTTTGTCCTGAATTTTGCTCTAGAAATTGCAGAAACCAAGACTTCCATGATGCGTGTTAAACAGATGGTAGGCACCCAAGTGATGAGTGCTTTCTAATGAGCACTGAGGAATTGGCGCTAGGAAGAGAGAGCAAGCTCATGGAGAGAGTCTCAGCTTGTGGATGCTCTCCACCCTGCCTTTATCTTAGGGCAGAGACACAAGTTCCCAGGAGAGAGAGTAATGTGGCCATTAAGGGTTCCTAGGTCTACTATCAGCTTCCTAGGTTGGAATCCGGCTCCTGTCCTGTGCTAGCTGTATGACTTTAAATTTATGTGCAGCTGGGTTTCCTCACCTGTGAATTGGGCTCATACAATGCTCCAGACTCTGTGGGGGGGCTTCATTAACTCTCCGCTCTACTTCACGTCTAATGTCACCTATCTAAACTTACTGCATAACCAAATCTATTGACTTTCTATAGAAACAATGCCTTCTTTGTGTGTGTGCTTTTTTTTTCTTTTTTTTTTTTTGTGAAGAAGATGGGCTCTGAGCTAACATCAGTTGCCAATCTTCCTCTTTTTGCTTGAGGAAGATGGTCACTGAGCTGACACCTGTGCTGATCTTCCTCTGTTTTGTGTGAGATGCCACCACAGTGTAGCCTGAGGAGCAGTGCTAGGTCTGCACCCAGGATCCGAACCTGCAAACCCTGGGGCCGCCAAAGCGGAACACGCGAACTTAACCACTACGCCACCAGGCAGCCCCATGTGTGTGCTTTTCTATTTTTTATAACATCTTTATTGAGATATAATTTAATATATCATATACTTCACCAATTTAAAGTGTACCATTCAAGTAAATTGGTGCAGCCACTGTGGAAAACAGTATGGAACTTCCTAAAAAAATTAAGAATAGAACTACCATGTGATCCAGCGATTCCACTTTGGGATATTTATTCAGAGAAAATGAAAACACTAACTCAAAAAGATATTTGCATCCCCATGTTCATTGCAGCATTACTTACAACAGCCAAGATATGGAAACAACCTAAGTGTCCACTGATGAATGAATGGATAAAGAATACACAGGAGATATTATACATATATATATATAGGAACATTATTCAGCCAAAAAAATAGTGAAATTTTTGGGGCTGGCCCAGTGGTGTGGTGGTTAAGTTTGCGCACTCCACTTCGGCGGCCTGGGGTTCACAGGTTCGGATCCCAGGTGCCAACCTAGCACCACTCATCAAGCCATCCTGTGGTGACATCCCACGTAAAGTAGAGGAAGGTTGGCACAGATGTTAGCTCAGAGACAAGATTCTTCAAGCAAAAAGAGGAAGATTGGCAACAGATGTTAGCTCAGGGCCAGTCTTCCTCACAAAAAATAAATTAAAAAAAATGAAATTTTGCCATTTGCAACAACATGGATGGACCTTGAGGGCATTATGCTGAGTGAAATAAGTCAGTCAGAGAAAGACAAATACCAAGTGATCTTATCTGTATGTGGAATATAAAAAACAAACAAAACAAGCTCTTGGATACAGGAAACAGATTGATGGTTGCCATAGGCAGGGGTGGGAGTGGGCGAAATGGGTGAAGGTGGTCAAAAGGTACAAACTTCTAGTTATAAAATCAATAAGTCCTGGGAGTGTAATGTAAACAGCATGGTGACTACAGTTAATAATACTGTACTGCATATTTGAAAGTTGCTAAGAGAGTAAATCTTAAAAGTTCTCATCACAAGAAAAAAAAATTTGTAGCTATGTATGGTGACGGGTGTTAATTAGATTTATTGTGATCATTTTGCAATGTGTACAAATATTGAATCATTATGTTGTACACCTAAAATTAATACAATGTTATATGTCAATTATACCTCAATAAAAAATAATTAAAAATAAAGTATGTGATTCAATGGTTTGAATATACTCACAATCAATTTTAGAACAGTTCATCACACCAAAAAGAAACCCATACCTATTAGCAATCACTCCCATTTCCTCCCGACCTCCAGCCCTAGGCAGCCACTAATCTCTTTTTTGTCTCTACAGATTTGCCATCCTGGACATTTCATATAAATGGAATCATGTGGTCTTTTGTGAGCGGTTTCCTTCATGTAGCATGTTTTTAAGGTTCATCCACGTCGTAGCGTGTATCTGTACTCAATTCCTTTTTATGGCTGAATAATATTCTATTCTGTGGCTAGACCACATTTTGTTTATCCCTTCATCAGTTGGTGGACATTTAGGTTGTTTCTACTTTTTTGTTGTTGTTGTTGCCTAAACTCCAGCCTTTATTTGGAGTTTACTCGTTTTGCATTACTTCTTTTTCGCTTCCAGGATCCAACTTGGGATATAATAATGGTATTGCATTTGGTTATTGTGTCTCCTTGGTCTCCTCTGGTCTGTCATAGTTTCTCAGACGTTCCTTTTTTTCTTTTTTTTTTTTTTGAGAAAGATTAGCCCTGAGCCAACTGCTGCCAATCCACCTATTTTTGCTGAGGAAGACTGGCCCTGAGCTAACATCCGTGCCCATCTTCCTCTACTTTATATGTGGGACGCCTGCCACAGCATGGCTTGATAAACGGTGCCATGTCTGCACCCAGGAATGGAACTGGCAAACCCCGGGCCACCGAAGTGGAACATGCGCGCTTAACCACTGTGCCACCGGGCCAGCCCCTCAGACGTTCCTTATTTTTAATGACCTCAACAGTTTTGAGGATATTGGTCAGGTATTTTGTAGAATCTCCTTCAATTTTTCAGGAGGCATTATGGTTTTTTTGGAAGAATGCCACACAGGTGAAATGCCCTTCTCATCGCATCACGTCATCAGGACTTCCGTTGGTGACATTAACCTTGATTCTTGTTTAAGAGAGTTTGCTGGGTTTCTCCTCTGTCCCATCACTTTCCCCCCATCCAGACTGTGTTCTGTGGAAGCAGGTGACTAAGGTGAGCCTCCTTCAGAGTCGGGAGAGGAGTGAAGCTCCCCTTCCTGGAGGGGCAAAGAGCTATACAAGAGACTTGAAATTCCTCTGTGAGGAAGACTTTTCTCTTCTCCCCATTTATTTGTTCAAACATGTATTTGTATCAGTGGAGACTCCTGCGTATTTCTTTTATACTTTCGGTTATAATTCCATCCTACGCTATTTATTTTTTTGCTCAAATTTTTCCAGCTTTTGGCCATTGGGAGTGCTTTGACGTGATCCTATCCTTTTGTTTTTTGAGCGCTTCCTTACTTTCTGGCACTATAAGGTGCTCCATGCTTGTCTTATATTTTCCCTGCCCTGACACCAGAATAGGACATTTTCCCAAGCAGTCCTAGTTCCTTTTATTGGGGGAAGGCATTAGAAACCAAAACCTGGGCTCTAAGGGTGCCTGTTGCTACTGGGGTGTTGTTGCTTCCAGGCCCCTTAGCTGACAGAGCTGGGAGTATGTCTGTTTTTACTAATCCATGCACACTCAAAACCTATAGTTGTTTCTGTATCATCTGTATCTGTCCTAATCTAGACATGAGTCCACGCTGATGTTTCAGACTCTCGTTCAGGAGCACTGGCCCGTTCTGCCTTCCCTCTTGCTCATCTGTAAGTTTCCTCTCTGACAGTGAGGACCCCTATTGCTTCCACCCACCACCCATTTACCTATTTGCTCCAGTCCAGTGTACGTGAAAAGCCATGTCAGAATTGCCAGCCCCGCTCCCGGGAGAAACAGCTTTGCGGAGTAGAGCACAGTGTTCGTGTGCACTTCGTTTTATCTTGAACCTACGGAGTCCAGTCAAAATTCCGAAGCTTCTCAGGTGACCTCCATTCTGCACTTCAGTGATCATGTCACATATTTATGATAGTTTGATTCATTTGTCACAGTTTGCACTCCATCCTGGATCCTCCATCCTCTTGGTTGATTTTTTTTAACCTTTGCTTTTTCTTTTATTTTCAACACTATCTGGTCTCCTTTCACTGCCCATGATATATTGAGCAGGTCACATATATTTTCTAGTTATTTTCAGGTAGTAACAGTTTTTACATGTAGTGAAAGTCTGGGGGAGTCTAATAGGAAAATCTTTGGTCTCATCTGATCCAAATGGCTTGTTTCCCCATGGCTGGAGACTGCAATGGGGAAAGAAGATACAGTGGGTTCATTCCTCCATTCTTCTTGTGTCATCCTCTTCCCCATTCACGAAGCTGCTTCTAGTGCATTCTGCCATGATGCTGACATCACTCTGACCCACTTTTTGGCTATTATGAATAAAGCTGTTATGAACATTCATGAACAAGTTTTTGGGTGGACTTATGTTTTCAGTTGTTTTGGGTATATACCTAGGAGTGAAATTGCTTGGTCATGTGGTAACTCTATGTTTAAATTTCTGAGGAATTTGTAATCTGTTTTCCAAAATGGCTGCACCATTTTATGTTCTCACCAGCAATTTATCAGGGAATATAAAATGGTACAACTGTTTTGTGGGATATTTCATTGTGGTTTTGATTTGCATTTCCCTAATGATTAATAATGTTAAGTGTCTTTCCATGTTCTTATCAACCATTTATATATCTGTTTTTGGGAAAATGTCTACTCAGATCCTTTGCCCATTTTTAAATAGGATTATCTGTCTTTTTATATTGAGTTGTAAGAGTTCTTCATACATTCTGATTACAAGTCCCTTAGCAGATAGATGATTTGCAAATATTCTCTCCTATTGTGGGATGTCTTTTAACTTTCTTGACAGTGCCCTTTGAAGAATGAAAGTTTTTAATTTTGATAAAGTCCATTTTATCTATTTTTTTCTTTGATTGCTTGTGCTTTGGGGCTCATATCTATGAAACCATTGTCTAATGCCAGGTCCTGAAAATTAAGATCTGTTTTCCTCTAAGAGTTTTATAGTTTTAGCTTTGACTTTCAGGTCTTAAATCCACTTTGAGTTAATTTTTGTATATGGTATGAGGTAGGGGTACAACTTGCTTGTGGATTTCCAGTGTCCTAGCATTTTTTGAAAAGACTATTCTTTCCCCCATTGAATTGTCTTGGCACCCTTGTTGAAAATTAATTGACCATACATGTTAGAGTTTATTTTTGGACTCAATTCTATTCCATTGGTTTTTATGTCTGTCCTTATGCCAGTACCACATTATCTTGATTACTGTAGTTTTATAGTAAGTTTTGAAGTCAGGAAGTATGAGTCCCCCAACTTTGTTCTCCCTTTCAAGATTGTTTAGGCTATTCTGGGTCCTTTACATTTCCATATGCATTTTATCAGCTTGTCCACTTATTAAAAAAAAAAAAAAAAAAAAAAAAAGGAGCTGAAATTTTTTTTTGAAGATTTTATTTTTCCTTTTTCTCCCCAAAGCCCCTGGTACATAGTTTTATATTTTTAGTTGTGGTTGTGGCATCTGGGATGCCACCTCAGCATGGCCTGACAAATGGTGCAACGTCCGCACCCAGGATCCGAACTAGGGAAACCCTGGGCTGCCGAAGTGGAGCACGAGACCCTACCCACTCAGTCACAGGGCCAGCCCCAGGAGCTGAAATTTACATGGCAAAAGTGTTGGATCTGTAGATCAATTTGGTGAGTCTTGGCATCTTAACAATATTAAGCTCTCAGTGCAAGAACATGAATGTCTTTTCACTTATGTCTCAAATTGCTTTCAATGTATTTTGTAGTTTTTAGTGTCTAAGATTTGCACGTTTTGTTAAATTTATTTGTATTTTATTCTTTTTCCAGCTATTGTAAACAGCATGATTTTCCATTTATAAATGGATTTGTTGTCTTCATTTCCTTCTCAAATTGTTCATTAAAAGTGTATAGAAATACGGTTGATTTTTGTATATTGCTCAGGTATCCTGCAACCTTGCTGAACTCATTTATTAGTGCTAATAGATTTTGCTTCATGTATTTTGGGGCTTTGTTGTTTGGTATTATATGTTTATAATTGTTATATCTCCGGTGCCTTCTTTAGCTAATTCTCCAGGGAGAATTGATGAGGGAGAAGAAGTGGGAAGGAGGGAAAAAGGGAAGAGAGAATCAAGTCCAGTAGCTGTCAAACTCTGGTCTGGATTTCACTTACCTGTGTTAAAATCACAGTCCAAGCCAGCCCTGATGGCCTAGTGGTTAACGTTCGGCGAGCTCTACTTTAGTGGCCTGGGTTCAGTTCCCACGCACGGGACCACACCACTTGTCTCCAGTAGCTATGCTGTGGCAGTGGCTCACACAGAAGAACTAGAAGGACTTAGAAGTAGAAGGTACAACATGTACTGGGGCTTTGGGGAGAGAGAAAAAAAAAGAGAGAGGCAGATTGGCAACAGATGTTAGCTCATGGTGAATCTTTCCCAGAAAAAAAAAAGAAGAAGAAAAAGAAAGAAAGAAAAGATTCAAAATAAAATAAAATAAGATAAATCACAGTTTCCCAGAGATTCTAATTCAGTAGTTCTGAGGTGGAGTCCAGGAACCAGCATTTTACACTCACACATTAGGCATTTCCTGATGTAGTTTGGGACACAGATAGAATTTCAAAGAACACATGTCCTTGACAAAACTCAATTCTCCACACTCCCTGCCAACCTGTTTTTACTTTAGTCTTTTTCATCCTCCACAAATGGCACCGTAGTCCATCTGTGCTCAAGCCCGAAACCTATGGGTTCTTGGTGATTCCTCCATCTTCTTCACCTTGCATACCCAATCCATCATCAAGCTGGCTTGATCCATTAAATATGTTCTGAGTCTCTACTTTTTCTCTGTCTCTGCTGCCACCACCGTCTCCCACCTTGGCTACTGCAAAACCTTCCTAACTGGAGTTTCTGCATCCTTTCCTGCCTCCTCCTACATTCTCCAGCCCCCAGCCAGCACAATTTTAAAAAATTTGAATACACTACACTGCACATATTTAAGTGTACACTTTTATAAGTTTGGTGTTGTATATACCTATGAGCCCATCACACAATTAAGATAATGAACATACCCATCCCCCCAAAAGTTTCTTCATGCCCCTTGGTAATCCTTCTCTGCTGCACCCCCCCAGTCTGCTGTCCCCAGGCAACCACGGATCTGCTTTATGTCACGATATACGACTTTGCATTTTCTAAAACTTTCTGTAAGTGAAATCATACAGTATGTAGTCTTTTTGGGATGGCTTCTTTCACTCAGCATAATTATTTGAGATTATCCATACTGTAGGATTTATTCCTTTTAAGTAATGATTAGTTTTCCATTGTGCGGATATGCTGCACAATGTCCAATCACTTGTTGAACATTTAGGATGTTTCTAGTTTTTTGTGATTACAAGTAAAGTTGCTATGAAATTCGTGTATAAGTCTACGTATGCACACATGCTTTCCTTTCTCCTGGGTAAATGCCTAATAGTAGAATGGATGGATCACGTGGTCGTTTGGTTTTTTTTTTTTAAGAAACTGCCAAAGTGAGAAACTATTTTCCAAAGTGGTCTTCCCATTTGCATCGCCAGCAGTACTGTATGAAAAGTCCGGTTCCTCCGCTTCCTCGCCAATACTTGGTTTGGGTCAGTTTTTAATATTAGCCATTCTAATAAGTGTACTGGGTATCTCATTGTAGTTTTAATTTTAATTTCTCTAATGATGTTAAACGTTTTTCCATGTATTTATTTGCCATTTATATACCTTCTTTGGTGGCGTGTATGTTCAGATCTTTTGCCCATTTGTAAATTGGGTTGTTTGTTTTCTTCTTATTGAGTTTTGAGAGTTCTTTCTATTTTCTGGATACGACTCTTTATCTGATATATTATTTGCAAATGCCGACTCCCAGTCTTTGCCTTGTCTTTCTAGTCTCTTCACAATGTCTTTTGAAAAAGCAGAATTTTAAATTTTTGATGAAGTCCAATTTGTCAATGTGTTCTTTTATGGATCATGTTTTTGGTGTCATATATGAGAAATTTTTGCCTAATCCAAAGTCAGAAAGGCTTTCTCCTATGTTTTCTTCGTGGAACTTTATAGTTTTGGTTTTTACATCCTGTCAGGTGCTGGAAAGCTGTTCACAGGAGGTATCTCGCAGAGCCATTCTACTATGAAACTCCCTGAAGGGGAGTGCCCGGGGAAGCTGCCACCTGCTAGGGGTTGCTGGCTTCTGTGTATTGCAGAAGCTGGGCCTTGGAGAAGCTGCTGCTGCTGCAGGAGCCTGGTGCTGGAGCAGCCGTGTACCCTGAAGCATCTGCATGAGAGAAGCTGTCTGTGCTGTAGGAGCTAGGCAATGGCTGGGCTGCACGCATCGCAGGAGCCTGGCCCTGGAGGACCTACCCACGCTGTGGGAGCCTACCGAGTGAGCAAATAGGAATTCCTCCTGCAGTGTCTCTCCGGTGCCCTCTACCGTCAAAGGTAAACATTGTGCCAACTGGCAAAGGCACAATATTTTAGAGGCCCGTATCTATTTTCACAGAGCAGGCAATGAAGAGTGAATTTGGATCTGAGATGCAATAATTTGACAACTGGCAAAATCTTCCACCTGAAAACTTTAAACCCTTGTATTTAACAATGCTTCGGTATACGGGAATTACAGAAAGTACAGAATTGCTACATATCAGAGACTATGCGTATACGTAAGGCAGATCTCCCAAGGAAGATTCGAAAATCCCAGGAAAATTCTATTCTATTTTATTGTTTTCCTTTTTCTCCCCAAAGCCCCCCGGTACCTAGTTGTATATTCTTCGTTGTGGGTCCTTCTAGTTGTGGCATGTGGGACGCTGCCTCAGCATGGTCTGATGAGCAGTGCCATGTCCGTGCCCAGGATTCGAACCAACGAAACACTTGGCCGCCTGCAGTGGAGTGCGCGAACTTAACCACTCGGCCACGGGGCCAGCCCCCTTTTTTTATTTTCTTTTAGTTTTTTAATTTTTTATTTTTTTCCCAGGAAAATCATGGCCCTGAAACCTATACCAATAAAAAGTGAAAAACAAATTTAATTTAATTAAAATTAATTAAGTTCCCAATTCAAGTTAGAAAAAAGAGCAAGGGGCCAGACTAGTGGTGCAGCAGTTAAGTGTGCATGTTCTGCTTCAACGGCCCGGGGTTTGCCAGTTCCAATCTTGGGTGTGGACATGGCACTGCTTATCAAGCCATGCTGTGGCAGGCGTCCCACATATAAAGTAGAGGAAGAAGGGCACGGATGTTAGCTCAGGGCCAGTCTTCCTCAGCAAAAAGAGGAGGATTGGGCGCAGTTAGCTCAGGGCTAATCTTCCTAAAAAAAAAAAAAGAAAGAAAGAAAAAAGAGCAAAAGAAACCACAAAGAAGAAAATAATGACAAAAGCAAGAACTAATGAAGTAGAGAACTAGAACAGTAGATCAAAATAAATCAGAATTCTGCTTCTTTGAATAAAGTCAGGAAATAGACAAACCACTAGCTAATTTAACTTAATAAGTGGGTGACGAGGAGAAAGCAGAAATATGTAGAATAAGAAATGACAACAGGAAAATAGTTATCAATACAGAAGAAGCCAAAAGGTCATAAAAGAGTTCTTTTACATACACAGTGCTATGCAAAATTTGTAAACTTAATGGAGTGGATAATGTCTTAGGAAAATAGAGTTGACCAAAATTGACTCCCTGAAGATAAAAAGTTAAACAAATCGATTTCAAGGAAGAAATATAGAATGTTTTCAAAGAACTATCCCACACCAAAACACCAAGTTCAGATGGTTTCACAAGAGAATTCTACCAAACCTTTAAAAAACAGTCCCATTGCTACATAAATTGTTCCAGAGTAGAGAAAATGAAAATAAACTTCTATTTTTTCCTATGAAGCAGGTTAACATTAATGCTTCAAGCTGATAAAGATACAACACACAACAAGATGAAACTACAGACCAATATCATTTGTAAATGTTAATTAAAAATCCCAAATGAAGTATCAGGAAACAGAATCAAACGCCACATTAAGAGAATAACAAACAATGAACAAGTGGGATTTATAATAGGAATGCAAGGATGGTTCAATATTAGGAAATCTATTAATATAATTCAACATAATTATAGATCTAAAAAGAAAAATAATGTAATTATCTCCATATGTGCTTTAAAAACCTTGACAGAATTCAACATTCATTCCAAAAAATGAACAGACAAAAACCATTCAACCAAAAAACAAAAAATAAAAACTCTTGTGAAAATAGGAATGGATGGGTACTTCCTTAACACAACAAAATATATATACCTTAGTCCTAAAGCCAGTATCTTACTTAAGGGAAAAACACTAAAGATCAGGAATAAGGTAAATATACCCTCTAGCTCCACTAGTATTTAACATTGTCCTGGAGGTATAAGCCAATGCATTTAGACAAGAGAAGTTAAGATAGGCAAAAGAATTGGGGAAAAAAATAACTATCTCTATTTGCCAAGATATGATAATATACTTGGTAAACCCTAGAGAATCAACGATAATACTAACTCAGAGGGTACAAGAATTCTGCAAAGTACAGTATATAAAATTAACACACAAAAATTAATAGCTTTCATACAAACAATATCAGAGGACAATATTGTTGGAATAAAATTTACAATAGCAATAAAGAAGAAAAACATTTAGGAATAACTTTTTTTTAATTTTAATTTTTTTCGGATGTACATCATATTTCAAATTATGGATACGTTACATCATGTTCACCACCCGAACACTAATTATAGTGCATCCCCTCACATGTGACCCTAATCACCCCTTTTGCCCTCCCCCCTCCCCCCTTCCCCAATGGTAACCACCAGTCCAATCTCCAATGCTATGTGGGGTTTTTTTGTCGTTTTTATCTTCTACTTATGAGTGAGATCATATGATCATATTTGACTTTCTCCCTCTGACTTATTTCACTCAGCATAATTCCCTCAAGGTCCATCCATGTTGTCACAAATGGCTGGATTTCGTCATTTCTTATGGCTGAGTAGTATTCCATCGTGTATAAATACCACATCTTCTTTATCCATTCGTCCCTTGATGGGCACCTAGGTTGCTTCCAAGTCTTGGCTATTGTGTGTAATGCCGCAATGAACATAGGGGTGCAAGTATCTTTATGCCTTTGTGTTTTCAAGTTCTTTGGATAAATAGCCAGCAGTGGAATAGCTGGATCATATGGTAGATCTATCCTTAATTTTCTGAGGATACTCCAAACTGCTTTCCATAGTGGCTGCACCAGTTTGCACTGCCACCAGCAGTGAACAAGAGTTCCCTTCTCTCCACACCCTCTCCAACATTTGTTGTTTCCTGTCTTGTTAATTATAGCCATTCAGACCAGAGTGAGGTGATACCTCATTGTGGTTTTGATTTGCATTTCCCTGATAGCTAATGATGTTGAGCATCTTTTCATATGCCTGTTGGCCATCTGTATATCTTCTTTGGAGAAATCTCTGTTCAGATCTTTTGCCCATTTTCTAATTGGATTGTTGGGGGTTTTTTGTTGAGCTCTATGAGTTCTTTGTATATTTTGGATATTAACCCCCTATCTGATATGTGGTTTGCAAATATCTTCTCCCAATTGTTAGGTCGTCTTTTCGTTTTGTTGATGGTTTCCTTTGCTGTGCAGAAACTTTTTAGTTTGATGTAGTCCCATTTGTTCATTGTTTCTTTTGTTTCCCTTGCCCGGTCAGACATGGGACTTGAAAATATGCTGCTAAGACTGATGTCATAGAGCGCACTGCCTATGTTTTCTTCTAGAAGTCTCATGGTTTCAGGTCTTACATTCAAGTCTTTAATCCATTTTGAGTTTGATATTCCGTGCTCTTGGATTGGAAGAATTAACATTGTTAAAATGTCCATACTTCCTAAAGCAATCTATAGATTCAACGCAATCCCTATCAAAGTTCCAACAACATTTTTTACAGAAATAGAACAAAGAATCCTAAAATTTATATGGAACAACAAAAGACCCTGAATAGCCAAAGGATTCCTGAGAAAAAAGAACAAAGCTGGAGGTATCACACTCCCCGATTTCAAATTATACTACAAAGCCATAGTAACCAAAACAGCATGATACTGGCACAAAAACAGACACACAGATCAAGGGAACAAAATTGAGAGCCCAGAAGTAAACCCACACATTTATGGACAGCTAATATTCGACAAGGGAGCCAAGAGCATACGATGGAGAAAGGAGAGTCTCTTCAATAAATGGTGTTGGGAAAACTGGACAGCCACACGCAAAAGAATGAAAGTAGACCATTCCCTTACACCATGCACAAAAATCAACTCAAAATGGATTAGGAATAACTTTAAAATAAAGTGCAAAACCTGTATGAGGAAAATTTTAAAACTTTCCTAAAAAGTACAAAAGTAGACGCGAACAAAATGGAAAAATATCCTTCTTCTTTGATAGAGTGACTCAACTTTCTCCCCAAATTAATTTATAAATTTAACCTAGCCCTAATAAAAATGCCAACAACTTTTTTTTTAATAAGCTGGACAAGTTGATATTAAACTTCATAAGAAAAAAGTGGAATTTTTAATAAGTAGTGTTGGGGCAACTGGAAAACCATTTTGAAAAAATGATAAATTTAGATTCATTCCTAACCCCACACATATGAAGAAATTCCAAATGGATCAGAGTTTTAAACATAAAGGATGAAACCAGATGACTAGATAAGGACTAGGTGGGTGAATTCTTCTAAAATCTAGATATAGGGAAAAGCTTTAAAACTGTGCCCCATATCTAGACGCAATATAAGAAAAAGTTGATGCATTTGACTACATAAAAATACAATCTTTTACTTAATTAAAAACACCACAAACAAAGTTAAAAGACAAATGACCAGCAGGCAGAAAATATTTGTAATTTATATCACAGATAGAGGATGAATATCTCTAATACACAAAACGCTTCTAAAAAATCTGAGGAAAAAAGACCAAAAGACAACCTATAGAAAATTTGGCAAAAAACATGACTACACAACTCATACACACAAAACGATATCAAAATGGCCCTCTTACATATGCAAATATGTTTGACAACTCATAATAAAATAAATAAAAATAAAAACTACACTGAGAATTGAGTGTCAAGAAATAAACCCTTTTATTTATGGTCAATTGATTTTCCACAAAGGTGCCAAGATAATTCAATAGTGGAAGAATAATCTTTTCAACAAATGGTGCTAGGACAACTGGATATCCACACGCAAAAGGATGAAGGTAGATCCTGGTCTCCTATCACATATAAAAACTAACTCAAAATGAATCAAAGACCTACATGTTAGAACTAAAACTCTTAGAAGAAAACATAGCAGTAAATCTTTATGACCCAGAGTTAGGCAATGATTCCTTAAATACAACAGCAAAAGCACAAGCAATAAAAGAAAAAATAGATAAATAGAATTTCATTAAAATTTGAAACTTGTGCTGAAAATGACATCATCAAGAAATTGAAAGGACAACATACAGAATGGGAGAAAATATTTGCAAACCATATATCTGATAGGGGTTTAATATCCAGCATACATAAAGAACTCCAACAACTCAAGAACAAAGACAAATAACACAATTAAAATGTCAAAGGATTTGAATAGAAATTTCTCCAAAGAAGATATGTGAATGGCCAAAAGTACATGAAAAATGATTGAACATCACTAGTTATTAGAGAAAAACAAATCAAAACCACAATACGATATCATTTCACATGCACTAGAATAGCTAGAATCAGAAAGACAGCAACGAGTGTTGTTGAGGAGGTGGAGAAATGGGAAACTTCATGCATTGCTGGTGGGAATGTGAAATGGTGCAGTTTCTTTGCAAAACTCTGGCAGTTCCTCAAAAAGTTAAACATATAGTTACCAAATAACCCAGCAATTCCACTCCTAGGTATATTCCCAAGACAATTGAAAACTCATGTCCACACAAAAACTTGTACATGAATGTTCATAGTAGCTTTATTTATAGTAATCCAAAGTGGAAAGAACCTAAATGTCCATTAACTGATTTAAGGATAAACAAAAAGTGGTAGATCCATATACTGGAATATTATTCAGCCATAAAAAGGAATGAAGTACTGATACACACTACAACATAAATGAACTTTGAAAACATTATGCTAAGTGAAAGAAGCCAGTCATGAAAGACTACCTATAATATGATTCCATTTATATGAAATGTGCAGAATAGGCAAATCCCTTGAGACAAAAAGTAGATTGGCGATTCCTTAGAGCCAAGGGGAAGGGAGAAGTGACTGCTAACGGGTATGAATTTTCTATTCGGGGTGATGATAATATTCTAAAATCAGATTGTGGTGATGGTTACACAACTCTGTAAGGATACTATAAAACATTGAATCTATAATTTACATGGCTGAATTTTGGCGTGTAAATTATATCTCAACAAGACTTTTTTAAAAACTACACTGAGATACTGTTTCTTTTTTTTTTATTAAGATTATGATAGATTACAACCTTGTGATATTTCAGTTGTACATTATTGTTAGTCATGTTGTGGGTACACCACTTCCCCCTTTGTGCCCTCCCCCCACGTCCCCTTTTCCCTGGTAACCACCGATCAGTTCTCCTTGTCTATATGTTAACTTCCACCTATGAGTGGAGTCATATAGAGTTCGTCTTTCTCTGTCTGGCTTATTTCGCTTAACATAATACCCTCGAGGTCCCTCCATGTTGCTGTGAATGGACCAATTTTGTCCTTTTTTATGGCTGAGTAGTATTCCATTGTGTATATATACCATATCTTCTTTATCCAATCATCAGTTTCTGGGTATTTAGGTTGGTTCCACGTCTTGGCTATTGTGAATAATGCCTCGATGAACATAGGGGTGCATGGGACTCTTGGGATTTCTGATTTCAGGTTCTTAGGATAGATACCCAGTAGTGGGATGGCTGGGTCATAGGGTATTTCTATTTTTAACTTTTTGAGAAATCTCCATACTGTTTTCCATAGTGGCTGCACCAGTTTGCATTCCCACCAACAGTGTATGAGGGTTCCTTTTTCTCCACAACCTCTCCAACATTTGTCGCTCTTGGTTTTGGATGTTTTTGCCAATCTAACGGGTGTAAGGTGATATCTTAGTGTAGTTTTGATTTTCATTTCCCTGATGATTAGCGATGATGAACATCTTTTCATGTGTCTATTGGCCATACTTATATCTTCTTTGGAGAAATGTCTGTTCATGACCTCTGCCCATTTTTTGATCGGGTTGTTTGTTTTTTTGTTGTTAAGCTGTGTGAGTCCTTTGTATATTATGGAGATTAACCCTTTGTCGGATAAGTGGCTTGTAAATATTTTTTCCCAATTAGTGGGCTGCTTTTTTTATTTCAATCCTGTTTTCCCTCGCCTTGAAGAAGCTCTTTAGTCTGATGAAGTCCCATTTGTTTATTCTTTCTATTGTTTCCCTCAACTGAGGGGTTATAGTGTCCGAAAAGAGAGATACTGTTTCTTACCTACCAACTTGGCAAAAATTCAAACCTTGGTAACTCACTCTGTTGGTGAGGCCACGAGGAAGCAGGCACTCTCCTCTATTGGTGGGAATGCAAAATGGTACAACCTCTGGGGCTGGCCCCATGGCCGACTGGTTAAGTTTGTGAGCTCCGCTGCAGGCAGCCCAGTGTTTCATTGGTTAGAATCCTGGGCGCGGACATGGCACTGCTCATCAAACCAAGTTGAGGCAGCATCTCACATGCCACAACTATAAGGACCCACAACGAAGAATATACAACTATGTACTGGGAGGCTTTGGGGAGAAAAAGGAAAAAAATAAAATATTAAAAAAAAAATGGTACAACCTCTAGAGAGAGAAATTTGGCAACATCTAAGATCACATATTCATTTACCCTTTAACCCAACATTCCCACTTATAGTGATTTACCCTGAAGATACATCTCTAACAATAGGAAAATACATATATGGAAGGTTTTTCATTGCTGCATTATTTGTAATTGCAAAATACTTAAAGTGACCTAAATGTCTAAACATAGGAGATAGGTTGAATAAATTATGATACATACAATGGATACTCTGCAGCTGCAGAAAAGAATGAGAACAATTTTATGAATTGACATGGAATTCTTTCTGAGATATTTTAAGTTAAAAACGCAAAATGCATATATAAAAAGAGGATACATAAGAAAACAGATATACATCTGCTTATCTTTACTAAAAGAAACACAGAAATGATACAACAGAAAACAGTGAAACTGGTTATCTGTGATCCATTGGGCATTGGGAGTGGGGAATGAATATAGAAGGAGCGACTTTTTCTGAGTATTTTTGTGTGTGTGATTTTTCTTTTGGAAGCATGTTAATGTTCTATATATTCAAAAAATAAAGTTAAACAAGAAGATTGAGGAGATCAAAAACACATAAAACAGAAAGCCAACTAAGACAAGTGAACTCAACAGCACTTCCAATGAATAATATAACCACACAGCCACATGGAAGGAAAGAAAAGAACTAATTCAAGTAGCTCATGGATATACTATTTGTGTGCACGTCTTCAGTTTTGGTGGGGTTGGGGTTAAGGGAGATATTGCAGACAAATCCTGAATTCTCTTTCATCCAATTTAATTTTTGTACTGATGTGGGCAAAACAGTCCAGAAACGATCTTAGTATGTTATAGGATTGAATAAATGAGTCAGTGTGTTAACACTGTTGGGAGCTCCAGTTCTCACTGTGGAGGAAGGAAGATAAAGTAAGAATGGGAGAAGGCAATGAAAAACCCTGTGGAGGTAGAATGGAATTGAAGGTGTTGGTATGAAATCATGATTCCTGAAACATGCATAAGAATGCCTGTGTGTATGTGTATATGTATATATGTATGTATGAATATGTGTATATATATATATGTTGTATTTGTCATGGTTCTCCAGAGAAACAAAACCAGTATGATATATAAAATCCATCTACCTATATCCATATATCTATATATAATTAATATGAGGAATTGGCTCACGCACTTATGGAGGCTGAGAAGTCCTATGACCTGACGTCTGAAAGCTGGAGACCCGGGAAAGCTGGTGGTGTAATTCAGTCCACGTCTGAAGGCCTGAGAATGGGGAGCTGATGGTGTAAACCCCAGTGCGAGGGCCAGAGAGGGTGAGCTCAGATGCCCCAGCTCAATCAGTGAAGCAGGAAAGAGGGCAAATTCCTCCTTCCCCCACCTTTTGTTCTGCTGAGGCCCTCGATGGATTACATGATGTCTCCCACACGAAGGAGGGCAGTCTACTCTACTGAGGCCACTGACTCAAGCGCCAATCTCACCCAGAAACACCTTCACAGACACACCCGAAAATAATATTTAATCTGGGACCCTGTGACCAAAGTTGACACATAAAATTACCTATCACACATATTTACGTGTATGTGTATACATATATGTATACTTAAATAGGTACGTATATAAGTATATTTTATGTATATTTTTGCATATATGATTATGTACGTGAGTGCGCCTGGAAGCAAAATAGTAATAAGCATATCTTCCCCCTAGATGTTAGTCTCCAATACCATTCCTTGCTACAAGGAACTCCTCGTAGAAATGGCATATTCCAGGGCCGAAGGAGGGAGAGTACAAAATGAGCTCAAAACATCTTGTTATGCCACAAAACACAAAAGTATCAATAAAAGAACGATGAAGAGCTGTGAACAGGACACAAGAGTCAGTCTGAAGGGGCTTTCATGGGCTGAACCTAGGACAATTTGAGCACCGAGGTAATTGAGGATAGTAATGAATTATAAATCATTGAAAATAAGAGGAATCCATTAGTATACACAAATAATAAATAGATAAATCAATGGGACAGAAGGGAGGGCTCTTACGGTAAAATGCTGAGCGCTGACTGGTAAGTGTGAAGGAAGTGCTGGAGTTGGAAAATCAGCATTTTCCACCTATAATAGTTGCTATGGACTAAATG
The DNA here is from genome assembly GCF_021613505.1 of Equus quagga. Taxonomy (NCBI): domain Eukaryota; kingdom Metazoa; phylum Chordata; class Mammalia; order Perissodactyla; family Equidae; genus Equus; species Equus quagga. Next base: position 51,290,969 of record NC_060273.1, on the reverse strand, counting down.
TTTGTGTGTCCCTACCCACCCAGATTCATCTTTTGAAGCACTAATGTGATAGTATTTGGAGGTGGGGCTGTTGGGAGGTAATTAGTTTATGAGAGTGGAGCCCCCATGATAGGATTAGTGACCTTCTACGAAGAGGAAGAGGGAGCAAGCCCCGTGGTGTGGCAGTTAAGTTCCACAAGTTCCTCCTTGGTGGCCTGGGTTCACGGGTTCAAATCCTGGGTGCTGACCTACACCACTCCTCAGCCATGCTGTGCTGGCAACCCACATACAAAATGGATCATTGGCACAGATGTTAGCTCAGGGCCAATCTTCCTCACCAAAAAAAGAAGAAGAGGAAGAGAGCTAGCCCTTGCTCTGTCATGTGAGGATACAAAGAGAAGACCACCATCTGTAAACCAGGAAGAGGGTCTTCACCAAGAGCCAGACCATGCTTCCAGTCTCCAGAACTGTGAGAAATAAATGTTTACTGTTTAAGCAGTCTAGGGTATTCTGTTACAGCAGCCTGAGCTTACTAAGACAATAGCAAAGATTGGTTCAGGCAAAAATCATCAATCGATGCTAAATATATGAAGGAAATTTTGAGGACGAGCCAGATATTGCCGTATTGATATATTGTCTTAAAATATCTCCCCATGCATTACTTATTTGTTGCAAGGGGAAAATTTTTAACTACACAGAAGAAAAAATGCACAATACCTTGATCAAATAGACATCATGTGCCCCCAAATGGGGTTCCCTGAGAATGACAACATCACTTCTGTAGTATCCTGAATGGCGATGCACAGCCTGAATAGAATCATGAGCAAACATCAGTCAAACACAAATGGAGGACATTCTATAATAAAAGGAGGGGAGAGGCTGTATTTTAAAAAAACATCAAAGTCATTATAGTCAAAGAACAGCTGAGAAACTGTTCCAGATTACAGGAGAATAAGAGACATGATTCTATAAAGGACATCATTGGGTCCATTGATGAAACTGGAATATGAATGGTAGAATAGATGAGAACATTGTATCAATGTGAAATTTCCTGCAGTTAACAATTGCTAAGAGAATGTCCTTATTCTTAGGCAAAACACACTGATGAGGGGCCTCCCCATGTCCTAGTGGTTAAGTTTGGTGCCCTCCACTTTGGCAGCCTGGGTTAGGTTCCTGGGTGCAGCCATGCTGTGGTGGTGACTCACACACAAAATAGAGGAAGATTGGCATAGATGTTAGCTCAGGGCCAATCTTCCTCAGCAAAAAAACCCCCACAGCAAACAAACAAACTGAAAACACACCGATTGATTTAGGGGTAAAAAGATATGATATATGTAACTTACTCTCAAATGTTTCAGAAAAAAAAATTATGTAGAAGGAGAGTAATGATAAAGCAAATAGGGCAAAATGCTACCAATAGGTAAATCCAGATAAAGACGCTCTTTGCACTGTTCTTGCAACTTTTCTATAGGTTTAAAATTATTTTCCAATAATTCATGCCTCCCCATGCGTCTTCAGGTCAGTTGGGCTGGCTAGTATCACTTCGGGTCAATTGGACTTTACTCTGGGCTGAGGGTTGAGTCACGGCCAGCCTCAGGCGTCTCTCATTCTCCTTGGAGCATTACGCCAGACAGGGTATATTCTTTGCATGGCCAGGGCAATGATGCAAGAAGGCACAGCCAACTGTGAAAACGTAAGTTGAGCTCTCTGCTTGCATCACATCTGGCAACATCCCATTGGCCGAAGCAAGTCATGCGGCCAAACCCAAAGTCAGAGTGGAGAAGCACCTTCTGCCCCTAGTGGGAGAAAGTGAGAAATCCCAGGCAAAAGATGTGGGTACAGGGAGGGGTGAAAATTGGGGCCCAAAATAATTCAAACTACCACAATTGGCCAACGTGAATGCATGGTGGCTTTTAAAAAAAATACTTGTTAATTTATAGCAAGCCAGGAAGCTAAGTGTGTAGGGGTGAAAATATTGCTTTTTCCCCTGAAAGGGCAACGTTGCGGCTGTGAGTAGCAGAGAAAGACCGGCTCCTGCAGCCTGTCTTATTGAGACATCGCTTCCACGTGCTTAGGCTTTCCAAGCTCCAGTACCTGATTTTTATCTTTTCATCGAGGGAGAAAGTTCAAGGAAATGACAAGGAGTAGGTGTATATGATGGAATGCCACACTGTTCATCTATGCCTGAGAAGGTAACTATCGAGTCTTGGCCATTTGTGCCAGAGTCTCCCCCCTAATTTGGCAGGTGGGACCTTCCAAGAGACCAAGTTCAGACGGTTGCTTGTTAAGGAAATAATCTGAGCGGATGGAGTTGGATCTTCCTGAGGAATGTTTCTGTTATCTTGTGACTTTTCTTTCTCTAGTCTGCAAACAAACAGATATACTTTTCTCTGGATAGCTGGAACCGATCCTGAAACTCAGAGTATTCTGTCCCTTGGAAAATGTTGAAAAGATTCTATAAAGTCTTGCCCTCCAACACAATTTCCTGGACTCCAGACAGAACACTCTATATTATAACTAGACAATACACTTATTGCAACAGCTGAATGAAGGTTAGATTTTAGCCTGTGTGGTCTGCGCTTGCCCGGTACTCATCCATCCTTCCTCTAACAATAGTGCCCTGAATTCCCTTTGAAGGACCAGCTCCTTCCACCCATGGCTCAGTCCATATGGTTCTGATGGAGCCCACTCCATCCGCTACTCCAGGGTGGTCCTGGGACCCAGGCTTGAGCCAATCAGTGTATTCCAAACCCATGATTAGTTTAGGAAGGGCATGTGACTCAATCTGAGCCAATAGGAGTCAGATCTAGGGCTTTTTTAAAAAAAAATTGTTTAGAAGAAAGAATCTCTCCTTTTTTCTGAACACAGACTTGGAAGGAAGTAAACTTGGAGCTGCTTGGAGCCCCCATAAGGGGAAAAATTGGGGCCACTTTCCAATAGGAGAGGCTTACCCAAGAGGGAAGCCAACACAGAGAAAAATACAGCTAAGAGGAAAAAACCAAGCCCTGAAAATCATCTCAGCTGGATCCCGTGATGCCTGAATCTATGCCCTGGAATTTTCATTTCCAGAAGACAACATATTTAAATTTTGTTCCCTGTAAGTCTATCTGAATTGGGTTTCTCTTGCTTGAGTGTAGGAAACAAGTTTTATCATTGTCTCCCGGGCACCGAGAACAATGCCTGGCACACTCGTGAAGAAACTTCCTGTGTGCCAGGTTAAAGTGGCTTAGACTTCATCTTGGGCAGGTGAGGGGTAACTGAAGGGCGTAAGCAGCAGACACATGTGACATTGTGTGTATCAGAGCTATAGGTGGGTAGAGCTTGGTGTCTTTGCTGCTTTCAAAGCAAGCAGTGGTGACCACGATTCCCTTACCTCAAGGCCCACCCAGCTCAAATTACTCACCTTCCGACAGGAGGATGGAGCCGGAACTGAGTGCTAAGCTCCCTCTCTAGGTATGAGAGGGCTAGGGCTTCTCCCACCCACCCCCACCCCCGTGTTCCTGGACTGCTCCTGGAAGGAGACTTCTGGGCGTCCATGAGGCAGGCGGGCACACATTTAGAGCAGGCGGTAAAGCACACGTCATTCCACATGGTAACATCAGGCACGCATTAAAGGAATACCCTAGCTGTGGGTGATTAAACTCTAATTGAAACAGGCTTCCTGTGAAGGGCTCCAGAATCCAGGCAAGAGAAGAAAGTTAAATGCCTGCAAATTCTTTTACAGCAAAGCACCCACACTTCTTTCACTCCCAGACAATCCTGTGGCAGAACTGGTCTTCCCCTCTCTCCTGTTCTTCTGTTACACTCGTAGGCTCTCTATTACAACATGGATTACAGGATGACTATGAAATAGAGTCTGTATTCCTCCTAGAGGTGACTTTTTTTTTCTTTTTGAGGAAGATTAGCCCTGAGCTAACATCTGCCACTAGCCCTCCTCTTTTGGTTGAGGAAGACTGGCCCTGAGCTAACATCCGTGCCCATCTTCCTCTACCTTATTTATGAGACGCCTGCCACAGCATGGCTTGACAAGCAGTGCATATGTCTGCAACCCGGATCTGAACTGGGGAACCCCATGCCACCGAAGTGGAGCGTGCGAACTTAACCACTGTGCCCCCGGGCTGGCCCCTAGATGTGACTTTTGAGGTCAGGGACAGTCTCATTTATGTGTATGTTCCCTGTTCTCCCCACACACCCCATGGTGCTCTTAATGCCTATGTGTTGGATTCAATTGGTGAGACTCAATCTCTAAGTCAGCCTGATCCAAAAAATGATTAAAGACACGCATCCCCTCTGACTGGACCATTCTGTGACCCGGATGGAAGCGCAGTTCAAACTGACTTAAGCAAAAAACCAAAAATACACACAAAACATCAATCGTTGCTTCCCCTTCACGCACAGTTAGATCCAGAGTTTTAAACAGTGTCACACAGCCTCTCTGTCTCTACATCTTTTGGCTCTCTGCTTTCCTTTGCTTTGGGCTTTGTTCTTGGGCAAGCTCTGCACCTGAGATGGTGGTCACAGCCTCTATCGGCTAAATTCTGCCAGTTTAGCAAGCCCAGTAGAAAAGACTTCCTCTTTATCAAAATCTCTGGCGAAGGTCCGGAGATCAAGTCTCACTGGCTTGGCATGGGTCATGTGCCCACGACTGAGCCAACTGGGGCCTGGACTAATTGACCAGCTCTGGGTCACGTGCCCATTCTTGGCACCAATGAGTGAAGCCTGCCCCAAGTCACATGGATTGAGAGTATGGGAAAAGTGCTTCCCTAAAGGAAAACAGGGCCATACTACATAAGGAAAAAATTATGGGCAGCTAAAACTCACAATGTCCACTACATACAAACATTTGATAAGTCATGTGTGTGTGTAATTGTATCAACAACAACAACAATAACAAGGATAGCCACCATCCACTGAGTGTTCACTATGTGTTTGCTAGCACTGTTCTAATCGCTTTGCAGCTATTAACTCATTTAATCCTTACACCAACTCTATGAGGCAGGCGCTGTTATTATCCTCACTTTGCAGGTGAGAATTCAGGGCTGTCTAACCTCAAATTAATTACCATGTTGCATTGTCCCACGTTAAGAAAACATAAGTCAGAAGCATAGTACAGTATTTGTTTGATTTTTTCTTCTTCTCCCAGCATCCTACTGGGTGGGCGCATTCACACAGCAAACACGGAGCACAATAATGTCCGAGTCTTCTACCAGACACATGGGAGACAGAGAAAAGTAACAGGAGATCCCTGCCCGGGGGCGTCCCAGTCTGGTCCGGGAGACAGACCCATAAACACAGGATTACAGTGCGATGTGGTAAGTGTTACAGCAACATTCTCTATAAAGAATTCTTCCTTTTGTTTCCTTCCCCACAAAGGGTTTTAAAAATCTTATTATAATTCAGTAGTGTTATGAAAAGAGATCAAAGAATTTCAATTAAAATCAAAATGATTTCTACTATGGACCTCACTGAGCATTATTAGATCCAGAAAAGGGCAAGCCAATGGGGTGGCCCTGTTCGAATTTCACTTTGCAATTATGAAAACGTACTGACTGCTCCCCAGCTGCCCTTTTCCCGAGGGCGGCGTCTACTCTTCCGCTTCCCCCCACCAAGTTTAGTCTATGTTCTGCTTACACCGTCCCACGCCCCCAGACCTAACAAAAGCATTAATGTTAATCCAGTATTTTCAAAGCGTGGGAGAGGCAATTTGGGTGGTATTTTCTTTGCGCAAAATGACATCGAATAACAGTGTGCCAGTTACGACCGTTTTCAGGACTCTTGCAGTTCTTTTGTTTTACTGAAGTTTAAAAATCTCAGTCTGGTGTTAGCTTGTCTTCAGCATCTCCTTCACACATGCTAATCTCCTTCTTTTAACAGAGACGGAGAGAATCAGGCCTCAGGGTCAGAACTTCTAATAGCTAACTAACTGACTGGTCCTAGCTAGAACTCAATGATACTTTCGCTTTCTTTGCCTTTACTTTTACAGTTACCTTCTATTTATAGAAAACTGTATAGGTTTTCAAGTTATTGTCTTGATACAAAGTTTCCCTTCAAAGAGACTTATTTAACCTTTGAGTTAGTTTCAAGTACAATAGTGAGTAAATGCTGGTACAGGGGATGTGGACACGGCAGCATCCGTGCGGGTGCTAGCACACAGCTCAGGTTTTGGAAACATTGCCCTCACCTAGCAGGTCCCCTGTTTTTGGCCTTTTAGGCAGTTTTTCATAATTCTATGCCCAGGCAGGGTTCCCTTCCTACTCTGGGCCCTGAATTTTGCATAGACGCTCTCTCGTCACCCTCCCCAGGGTTGCTGTGGTTGTTTGTGGGTCAGCCTTTCTGGCTGGACTACCCTTCCCTTACACAAGTCTCTGTCCTCAGCTCCCAGCACCAAGCCTGGCCCGGAGCAGCCCCAGGACTGGGTTGCGTGCTCTGGTGCACGAAGATGGAGGTTTCAGGACTGTCCCTGTAGGCTTGAGGCTCCGTTAGCTCAGGCCAAGGCAGTTCTGCCCCTTGGAAGTCTGTCTGTCATGCATCTACTAGAGTCAACGTGGACGTCCATGAAGGAGCTCAGCAAGGGCCCATCGGATTCCTAAGTGACGTGAGAGGCAAGGGGACCACGCAGCTGGGGTGCGTGCTTGGCTGATGTTACTGACCCACTGTTGGAGGTGAGGGGCGGACTTTGGCTCAGAAGGGGAGGTATTGTCCCACAGGCTGAAAGAAAGCAGTCTGCAAGGGGATGCTAGCTCTCCCTTCTTGTCACCAAAGCCACTTGCTAACCCACCACTGGGCAGCTGTCTTTTCAGCCCACGTAGAAGGGAAACTTTAGCTGATTTGGAACGTGTGGCTTTCGATGATGAGCGATAAGCATGCAGGGGGGAGCCCTCATCTTGTTCACTGAGCTTGGGTATGTGTGTGGGTCGGGAAGGGCTGGGGTGGGCAGGTAGCACTGAACGTCCAACCTTGGTCTTGTGTGAGTCGCTAGTCCTGATTCTGAATATTTGAGTTGCACCTTTGGGAATTCAGGAGTCCCCTTTCCACCCCATCCCCCACCCTAAACTTGTACCTCTCAGCTGAAAAATTACCAAGGTTTTTTTTAAAAAGGTAATTAAATATAAGCAGAACTTAATAGAGATGCTCCCCATCACGTGACCAGAAGAACTAAGAGTTTGGAAAAGCAGGAGGTTCTGGGAAGTATTCTCTTTTATGAACACTCCTTCCGCCTACACTTAGAGCACCAGCACGGAGTGTATTTCTGAGAATCTTGACGGCGCGTCCCCCGTGGGGCATCTGGTTTGGCTTGATAATCAGCCCAATGAGTGAAGCACACCTGGAAGGAGAAAGTCTCCTAATTGGCTTTGCCCTACTTCCCAGCTGCAGGAGTGACTAATCTCCTAGTTTCTCAAATTTTACTTACTCCAGTTCCCGCAAGGGGCCTGGGGCCTGGCCCGAAGCAGCCCACTGAAGCCAGCGTTGCTTTGATGTCTGCAGTTTTATCTTAAAAATCCAGGCGAGTTTTATATTCTACTGTATGACATATCCCTGTTTGTTTCAATATGAAAACGTGTAAACTCAAAGGTTCAATTCCTTAAATCGCTACTCCCAACTTTTTTTTCCTATCACCCATTTTTGACTAAAAATGAACTTCCAGATGCAGCTTTGTGTATCTTAACACTGCTGCCCTGTGCTCCCGGGAGCCGGCCTGTGTGAAAGTGAGTTGCTGGGTGATCCCAGCGCGCTCCGAGTGCTTTCCAGAACACACACGGAGCTTCCATACAACCTCCTCTGACGGGAAGTAGAGAGGCTGGTGGCAAAAAGACTTTCCAATTGGACAGTGTCTGTCTGCTCATCCCCAGGACTTGGCACAGTTAAGGGGAGGGTTAGAATTAAATCGGAAGACAGTGTTTCTTGGATATAAAACTTCTCTATGAGAATGTTTAAATTTTGTGTTTCCATTTTGATGATTTTTTTAAAAAGATGGATAGGCATATTCTAGATGATCTGAATGTTGACCTGAATGTTGAGTCAATAAGAATTTTTGTCATCTTTAAAAAGAGTGGGTACAAACTTGAATTTTTTTTTTTTGAGGAAGATTAGCCCTGAGCTAACTACTGCCAATCCTCCTCTTTTTGCCGAGGAAGACTGGCCTTGAGTTAACATCCATGCCCATCTTCCTCCACTTTATACGTGGGACACCTACCACAGCATGGCTTGCCAAGCGGTGCCACATCTGCACTTGTGATCTGAACCGGCGAACTCCGGGCCGCTTGGAAGCAAACACGTGTACTTAACCACTGCGTCACCGGGCCGGCCCACAAACTCAAATTTTAAAAATCATTTTTAAACGTAAGGAGCTCCACCTCAAAAATGTGGTCCAGGACCACTCTCACAACTTTTACTTGACATCGTATTGGAAGTCCTATCCAGAGCAATTAGGCAAGAAAAAGAAATAAAAGGCATACGCATAGGACAGGAAGAAGTGAAACTGTCACTATTTGCAGATGGCGTGATATTATATACAGGAAATCCTAAAGACGCCACCAAAAAGCTGTTAGAACTAATAAACAAATTTAGTAAAGTTGCAGGATACAAAATCCACGTACAAAAATCTTTTGCTTTTCTGTACACTAGTAACGAATTGTCAGAGAGAGAAATTAAGAAAACAATCCCATTTATAATTGCATCAAAAGCATGAAATACCTACAAATAAGTTTAACCAAGGTGGTGAAAGACCTGTTCACTGAAAACCATACGACGTTGATGAAGGAAATTGAAGAAGACACAAAGAAATGGAAAGCTATTCCATGCTCATGGATTGGAAGAATGAAGATTTTAAAAATGTCCTTACTACCCAAAGCAATCTACAGAATCAATGCAATCCCTATAAAAGGTCCAATGGCATTTTTTATAGAAATAGAACAAACAATCCCAAAATTTGTATGGACCCAAAAGAGATGCCAAATAGCCGAAGCAATCTTAAGAAAAAAGAACAAAGCTGGAGCCATCACACTCCCTGATTTCAAACTATTTTACAAAGCTATAGTAATCAAAACAGTATGGTATTGGCATAAAAACAGACACATAGATCAAAGGAACAGAATAGAGAGCCCAGAAATAAACCCACACATCTATGGTCAATTAATTCATGACAAAGAAGCCAAGAAGATAAAAAGGGGAAAGGACAGTTTCTTCAATAAATGATGCTGGGAAAACTGGACAGCCACATGCAAAAGAATGAAACAGGACCCCTATCTTACACCGTACACAAAAATTAACTCAAAATAGATTAAACACTTGAATGTAAGACTTGAAACCATAAAACTCCTACTAGAAGACACAGGGGGTAAACTCTATGACTTCAGTCTTGGTGATGATTTTTTGGATTTGACACCAAAAGCAAGGGCAACAAAAGCAAAAAGAGACAAATGGGACTACATCAAACTAAAAAGCTTCTGCACAGCAAAGGAAACCATCAACAAAATGAAAAGGCAACCTACTGAATGGGGTAAGATATTTGCAAATCATGTTATCTGATAAGGGGTTAATATCCCAAATCTATAAAGAAGTTATACAACTCAATGCCAGGGAAAAAAAAAGTCTGACTAAAAGATTGGCAGATCTAAACAGACATTTTTCCAAAGAAGACATACAGATGGGTGACAAGTACATGAAAAGATGCTCAACGTCACTAATCATCAGGGAAATGCAAATCAAAACCACAGTGAGATATCAACTCACACCTGTTAGAATGGCTATTATCAAAAAGCCAAGAGATCAGTGTTGGTGAGGGTGTAGAGAAAAGGGGAACTTGGGCACTGTTGGTGAGAACATAAATTGGTGCAATGACTATGGAAAACAGTATGGAGGCTCCTCAAGAAGTCAAAAATAGAACTACCATATGAGCCAGCTATTCCATTTCTGGGTATTTATTCAAAGGAAACAAAAACACTAACTCTAAAAAATATGTGCACCCTCATGCTCTTTGGAGAATTATTTGGAAGCAACCTGAGTGTCCCTCACTGGATGAACGGATAAAGAAACTGTGGTGTATATACATATCTACACAGTGGAATAGTATTCGGCCATAAAAAAGAAGGAAATCCTGCCACTTGAGACAACACGGATGAAGCTTGAGGGCATTACGCTAAGTGAAATAAGTCAGAGAAAGACAAACCCTGTATGCTCTCACTTAGATGTGGAATCTAGAAAAACCAAACAAGCTCACAGATAAAGAGAACAGATGGCTGTGGCCAGAGGCAGGGAGTAGGGGGTGGGCAAAATTGGTGAAGGGGTCAAAGGTACAAACTTCCAGTTATAAAATGAGTAAGTCATGGGGATGTAATGTACAGCCTGGCGACTACAGTTAATGATACTGTACTGTATATTTGAAAGTTGCTAAAGAGTAGATCTTTAAACTTTTTTTTTTAACATTTGGTTTTATTTTTTGTGTGTGTGCTTTTTCTTCCCCAAACCCTCCCAGTACATAGCTGTATATTTTAGTCATGGGTCCTTCTAGTTGTGGCATGTGGGATGCCACCTGAATGTGGCCTGATGAGCAGTGCCATGTCCGTGGCCAGGATTCGAACCAGCGAAACCCTGGGCTGCCACAGCAGAGTGTGTGAACTTAACCAGTCGGCCACAGAGCCAGCCCCTAAAGAGTAGATCTTAGAAGTTCTCATCACAAGAAAAAAAATTTGGGGGGCTGGTCCCATGGCCTAGTGGTTAAGTTCAGTGTGCTCTGCTTTGGTGGCCTGGGTTTGGTTCCCGGGTGCAGACCTACACCACTCGTTGGCAGCCATGCTGAGGTGGTGTCCCACATACAAAGTAGAGGAGGATTGGCACAGATGTTAGCTCAGGGTAAATCTTCCTCAAGCAAAAAGAGGAAGAGTGGCACCAGATGCTAGTTCAGGGCAAATCTTCCTGACTAAAAAAAAAAAATTTTTTGTAACTATGTGTGGTAATGGATGTTAAGTAGACTTGTGGAGATCCTTTTGCAGTATATACAAATATCGAACACTATGTTGTACACCTGAAACTAGCATAATGTTGTGTGTCAAAAAAATATGTGGTCAAGGTGCTGGCCTGGTCGCACAGTGGTTAAGTGCGCACGTTGTGCTTCGGCAGCCCAGGGTTCGCCGGTTCAGATCCCGGGTGTGGACATGGTAGCACTTGGCAAGCCATGCTGTGGTTGGCATCCCACATATAAAGTAAAGGAAGATGGGCATGGATGTTAGCTCAGGGCCAGTCTTCCTCAGCAAAAAGAGGAGGATTGGCAGCAGATGTTAGCTCAGGGCTAACCTTCCTCAAAAAAAAAAAAAATGTGGTCCAGAAATTAACAACAAACATACAGTGAAGGTACAGCCAGTATGGAAAACAGTATGCCAGTTCCTAAAGAAATTAAACATAGAATTACATGATCCAGCAGTTCCACTTCTGGGGTATACGCCACAAAGAATTGAAGGCAAGGACTCGAACAGATATTTGTACACTCATGTACACAGCAGCATTATTCAAAATAGCTGAAGGATGGAAGCAACCTAAGTGTCCGTGGATGGATGAATGAACAAATGAAATGCAGTATAAACAGATGATGGAATACTACGCAGCCTTAAAAAGGAAGGACATTCTGACACATGCTACAAGGTGGATGAACCTTCAGGACACCATGTTAAGTGAGACAAGCCAGCCACAAAAGGACAAATACTGTATGATTCCATTTATATGAGGTACATAGAGGAGTCACATTTATAGACAGAAAGTAGAATGGTGGTTACCAGGGGCGAGGGAGGGGGAGGATGGGGAGTTGTTTAATGAGCAGTTTCAGGTGGAGAGGATGAAAAAGTTCTGGACGTGGAGGGTGGTGACGGCTGCACAACACTGTGAACAGCCTTAATGTCGCTGAACTGTACACTTAAAAACGGTTGAAATGGTAAATTTTCTCTTCCTTGTATTTTACCGCAATCCAAAAATGCAGTGACCGTGGTTCGGTAGAGGTTCACAGCAGCTGGGACATGGCGGGTTCTCAGGTCCCCAAGGACACACAGTGGCTGCCGTGTGCTTCCCCAGGGGCGCAGGTGCTTTCCGAGGCGCCTTCATCCTTCTAAGAGGGACTCCCTAGGAGCTCTCCAAGGACACATTCTTATGGTCCCAGGACAAGGGCAGGGAGAAAAGTCAGCACATCTGCAGTTCTCTCCAGCCAGGTGGGCCTCGTTTCTCTGCTGAAGATAGTAACGAACACACCGTCCGAGGCAGCTTCTTCAGATGTCCGGGTGACAGGGCACAAACTCAGCTCCATGCAGTGACATTCCCAAGAACAGTGAAATTCTAGGATCTACAGCAGCATTTTCCCAAGTGTGCTCTGTGGGACGTTCTTAAATGTCACATGGAAAAGAAGGTTGTTATCAAATACATGTTGGAAACACTGGATTAATCCAGGGCAAACAGCTTCTTGACGGCAGGATTTCCAGCGCTTGTCACGTGCTGGTGTGTGATGCAGATCCCCCAGGAGCCAGGCTTGGAGGACACTCACGCAACTGTTTGCCAAATGGATCTGACCGCGCAACACTTCTTGATGATCGAGTGAGGGACTGATGCTCCGTAAACACGCTTCGGAAAACCTTCATTTAGAGAAGACTAATAAAACAGAAGACGCGCATACATCACACCTGGGGCGGGCAAAGCACAGCCCTCGGGCCTCGTCCATCCAGCTGCCTATTTTTTCAGAGCTGAGAATGGTTTTTACACGTTCAAACGGTTACATTTTTAAATAGTTATGTAAGTACTTGCATAACATTCTGGTTTTGCCTCTGGCTCCCAAAGCCCAAAATATTTACCATCTGACTCTTAGAAAAAATTTTTTTTAACTTTTTATTATTTGTTTATTTATTGAAGTAGAATTGACATGCAATATCATCTTCATTTCAGGTGGCTGACTCTTTAAGGAAAGTTTGCCAGCTCCTGTACTTGGCAATGAAAATACCTGAAGGCTTTTCTTTTTGCTCTTCATAGAAACAACAATAATTATGATGCGCCATTAGAAGTGCCTACTATGTGCTAGGCATACGTTATTTCCATTAATCTTCACAACTCTGTGAGAAAGGCATTATTGTCCTCATTTTACAGCTGAGGACACTGCGTATCAGAGAGGTGAAGTGCATGCCAGAGCCAGAACTCAAGCCCCGGGTGGTCTCCCCAGCAAAGTCCATAACCGTTCCTTTGTCAGCAGTTTACACAGTGGGATCCACACATCCCGGTGGGGATAAGACGAGTCATTGCAACGTGGCCGTGCTAGAAAAGCTCCAGTTTTCCACCTGTGTCTCTTGTGTCTCCCTGTGAGACTCCTTTATTACTCACAGACACTTCACTTCTGACACTTCTGTCACCAAATGTGTCAGGTTTGTCCCATGCCAAGTGATTCTCTGCAACATCAGCTCGTGTCCTGCAATTTAATTCAATTCTAACACTATCTGCCTGGAGATAGTATTGGACTCCCCGGGTTAAGAGTTCAGTCCCTCAAGACTGCCCCCACCTCAGATGCCAATCGCAAGTAGGAGGTCCCCGGATTACCCACAACTGCTGTCTGATTTGGATACAAATCAGAGGTTCCCACGACCTCCTTCTCAGATTCAATTAATTTGCTAGAGTAGCTCACAGAACTCAGGGAAACACTTACACTTACCAATTTAGTAAAGGAAATGATAAAGGATACAGAGGAGCAGCCAGATGAAGAGATATATAGGGTGAGGTCTGGGAGGGTCCCAAGCCAGGAGCTTCTGTCCCCATGGTGTCACCCTCACAGTGTGAATGTGCTCTCCAACCTGGAAGCAGTCTGAGCCCCACACTATTGGGATGTTTAGGAAGGCTTCCTCAGGTAGGCACGATGGACCACTAACTCCATTTTCAGCCCCTCTTCCTTCTCAAGAGGAGGGGGGCGGGGCTCAAAAGTCCAAGCTTCTAATCATGGCTTGGTCTTCCTGGTGACCAGCCCCCTTCAGGAGCCATCGAGGAACCCACCCAGAGTTATCTCATTCTAGAACAAAAGACAATCCTTTCGCCCAGGAATTTACAAGGGTTTTAGGAGCCCTGTGTCAGAAACCGGTGTCGAAGACCAAATACTAAAACAAAAGAAGCTCCAGTGCCCTCCTCACTTAGGAAATTACAAGGGTCTCAGGAGCTCTGCGCCAGGGGCCGGGGGCAGAGACCCAGAAAGACTTTCTATTATCTCACAGTAATGAAAAATTAGACCTCTTAATTATATATATTTTAGCTTATCCTTCAGATACTTTTAATGTCGTATATAGATTCTGTTATAATATACAATACTATTGTAAAAAATTAGCTAAAATTCTCCTAATCAGTAGCCAAGAGACAGTTTTTAAGGAGTCTAATAAATCGCTCCCCTTTCTCCTCACCGAAGTTCAGGACGAACTGAGAGAGAGAGTGGGATCAAGGAATCAGAGGACAAATGTCAGCTTTATTTTCATTTACTTATTTATTTTTTTTTTTGAGGAAGATTAGCCCTGAGCTAACTGCTGTCAATCCTCCTTTTTGCTGAGGAAGACGCCCTGAGCTAACATCCGTGCCCATCTTTCTCTACTTTATACGTGGGATGTCTACCACAGATGGCTTTTTGCCAAGCGGTGCCAAGTCTGCACCCAGGATCCGAACCGGTGAACCACGGGCCGCCGAAGTGGAATGTGCAAACTTAACCGCTGTGCCACTGGGCCGGCCCCTCAGCTTTATTCTTGAGAGAGCGTGAGGGAACCTGGCTGAAGTGAGGTGTGCGCCAGTCAAGGGTTTCCTAAACCTGCACCCCAGAACCAGACACACTCATTGACCCAGCCACAGGCGCGCCTCAAAAGCAGAGGATTTCTTTTGTGGGGGCCCACTAATCCTCCCAGTGTCAGGGGCCAAGTGGAAAGACTGCTCCCCGAGGACATCTGACCCCAAACAGGAGAGGAAGGGGCTGAGCTATGCAAGTCTGGCTCCTGCCCCCCTAAATATCCATCACCTAGATACTTCTCTTCTCCCCTCGGGAGAGAGAGGGCTGGAACATCACCCTAGTGTAGCTCTCTTCACGTGGAAGGGAACACCAAGCATGGAGTGTAAGAATTTCCCACCTAAGAATCTTGTACATGATATGTTTATTTAGCAAGACATCTATTTTATTTACTTATATACTGCATATATGCTGAAAATTTTATTGGCAGTACACAATGAAAACTATTTGAAGACTACTATTCTAAACTATACTGTACTAGCGTGTGGCCAAGTTCCACGCAGTTTAAAAGAATTAGAGAATGTAATTATTGTAGGATCTGGGCCTCCTGGGCCTTGAGATGAAGCTGGGCTTTATTAACTTGAATTTGACTGCTCTGAACACTGCCGTTAATTTATAGGTCTCTAAAGGAAAACCTGTTTATGAAGTAGAAAACCAATTCCATTCCTGGGGCCACTTTCTGAACAGTTTCCTTCCCGCGGCGATCTCACTACGCGGAAATCCATTCGGATGGCTCTGAGTTAGACCACTAGCAACTAGGAAACCTTGCAGTTCATGAGCACTTCTCCATTTGAAGAAGGATGTTGTCCTCATGATGCTGTGAATGTCAGCGTTGAAGATTGGGCTGCAGTGAGGGGTGGAATCAGGGTGAAGGACCAGCTAAGAGCTGTAGTTCAGATAACATTCCAGGCAGAGCTGAAATGTAAAATTTGACATTTTCCAGAGTTCACTGCATAAAACATGGCTCCTGCTAGATGCTCTGTGAATGGTTTCATGGTCAAGTATGTTTGAGGAACCCAATATAAACAAACTCCCTCTCAGACACTCACACTGCATGTTATTATATAAGAGGCTTGGAGAAGTCCTGGAATACAGAAACTTCAACTTTACTTAACACCACATTTCTCAAACTAACGTGTCCACAGAATACTTATTTCAGAATATCCATTGACGTTGGTTTTGGAAAACACACTTTGGAAAATGCTGAATGTAAAGATTATAGATCTGGGAGCCACCAGGTCTATTAAGGTAAGCGGCTTTGGCGTTGAAGATCCAAGTTCATCCTCATATTAGCTGTGACCAGGGGTAAACTTAACCTCTGACTCTTAATTTCCATCCACAAAGTGGGTATAATAATTCCTATTTAGAAGAACTATAGCAAACACTAAAGAGAGAATATCTATAAGGTACCCAGCCAACAGCAGGTACTCAACAAAAGTCAGAGCTTTCCCCTTAATTATGGAGTTAGCTGTTTGCCAGAGGAAGTATTTCTTGAGTAAGATTTTGAATCCAGGAAATAATATCAGGACAAGATATGTACTTTGACCAGCATTTGGGAGGGGCTGTAGGGTGAGTTAAAGAGCTATACGGGACCAGATGTGCCACGTATGAGCGATGCAAGACCGTGATCCTGTGCCTCTACCTTTCTGAAACCCAGAGCCTTCATATGTAAAGTGCAGACAGCTACTTCATGAAATACAAGTGTGTGGACAGGGCTGGCCTGGTGGCGCAGTGGTTAAGTTCACAAGTTCCACTTTGGCAGCCTGGGGTTCACGGGTTCAGATCCCAGGTGTGGACCTATGCACGGCTTATCAAGCCATGCCGTGGCAGGCGTCCCACATATAAAGTAGAGGAAGATGGGCACGGATGTTGGGTCATGGCCAATCTTCCTCAGCAAAAAGAGGAGGATTGGTGGCAGCTGTTAGCTCAGGGCTAATCTTCCTCAAAAAAAAAAAAAAATAAAAGTATGTGGAGAGTGCCCCACAGGCCTGGAACACAGTAAATGCTCAGAAAAATAACAATGACATCAATAATTAATAGTATGAAGCATCACTTCTGAACACTTATACTATGCCAGGCCAGGTGCTAGTCTGGCCGTTTCTCAAAAGTGGAGCATGCAGGCTACTTCCTCACAAGGGACTTCGTAAGGATGCAGATTCCTGCTGGGTCCGACTTGCAGGGCGAGCAGCCCAGGCATGTGCACTTTGACAAGTGCCCGGCTAATTCCTACAGTCACTAAAACTTGAGAACCATTGACTGGGAGACACGGGTTGCGAGATGGTAGGACGTCACACCTGGACCAAATGGACGCTGCATTAGAGACGGGATGACCATGAAACCACTCACAGCACCTAGCACCCACAAATTCACCACGGCCCCTCAGAGCAGGGAGAGTGATCGTGGGTGGTTGGCGTGGCATTCCTGGCAGACAACAAAGGGAATGATGAAGGTGCCGGCTCCGAGTGAGACCCGAAGGCAGGCAGTGGGGTAAGCGCCCCTGACAGAGGAAGTCAGGTTTGGTGCCTGACCACAGTCCATTCCCATCCCATCCCATGAGGCTCAAGTGCTCTTGCACACCTGTCTGAGAAGCCCGTGCCACTGACATTGCCAGTTGTATTCTTAAGACTAAGCGCTCTTGGTTTGGAAGATTTGGGAGAAAATGCTCCCAAGGGGAGCCGGAAACACATCATGATTTTTCCTTCGAGATGAATATATCAGTGACCATTGCTCCTAAGCAAGGTCTGCCAGGTCATTGCACTCTTTGGAATATTTCCTCCAAGGAGGATGAATGTCATGTACATCCTCCCCACTGAAGTTCAAGGACTCTCCTGGTCCTATTCTTCTCTCCTTAGGGAGGTGGGGTGCCGGTGTCACTTTGTTTAAAGATTCACCTGGGAACAAGACGGTTCAACACTAGGTGGGTTGTGCCTTGCCTCTGCCCCTGGGAAAATACTAAGGCATCAGGCAGGGCAGTCCCTGCAGCCCAACCATGGCTGCACCCTGCCCTCCTCCGCACACTCTCGCCATCAGTAGGCAAGGCCAGCGAGAGGTTCGAGACGCCCTGGACTCGTGAAGTCTTCCATCTTTAGGCACAGAGCTGAGAATAGGTGGCAGGTACCCGGGGAATACAAGGAAGCTTTCCTTAATTTCTGGACGTTGCAGTTCAAAGAATCAGAGTGCACTAGGGCCCAGAGAGGAGTCACTCCTATTTCTGGGCAGTGCCCAAACACAGCACACAGGCTTCTGTTCTCTGATCCCCAAACTCCAGGCCAAGATGCCAGGGCACAAAGCTAGGCAACCTTTCTTCAGCCAAATAAAATCCATAGACACTGCATCTTCCCAATGAAGCTTGAAACCAGTCAAGCACTTTATTAAAAAAAAAAAGAAAAAGAAAAAGTCTAATGGTAAAGTGTATAGTCCATACATGCTACAGCTAATTGTTCACCACCCCTCCCCCCTCATATTATATATTCTCACGTATTTTTTTGTGTTAAAAGGAAACGAAAAACACCACCGGAATCTGTCAGTTTGCCGAGGGTTTGAGGAATTTGCTGAGATATCCAGCGAGCTCCAGCGTTATCCTACGAGCAGACACACAGTGGTGGGGCCATGCTGTGAGAGCTCACTGGTCCTAGAGGGATGCAAGAAATGGCTAGTGGCTCCCTGAAGCAGGAAATGTGAGATGTAGCTAAGGTAACCATAGTTTATCATCACCCTCGTAAGAGTGGAAGGGGTGTTACTAAGAATTACATGGGCATGAAGGCATGGACAGGTGTGCACTGGGGTGAAACACGGACACCTTTGTCGTGTTAGAATTGCTTATTGCTGTAACGAGCCTGGCAGGGGCTCCTCCTTTGGATGTTTACAGGAGCCCCAAAAGTGAAGGCTACTGGCTGTGGCACTGGGTTTGGCCTCTTCAAGAACCAAAGAGGGTGAGCCCCTTATCCCTGACTGGAGCTAAAAGGCCTACTGGACAGAAAGGGAAAGATGGAATGTTGAAGCACGATGAGGGGCTCAGTAACTCGGCAGGGGAGCACCAGAAACCAGACACCCCCTGCCGAGCCAGACAGTCAAGTCCGTGGGAAGGGTCCTCAGCAGCGGGTCCACGGCTTCAACTCTGCAGCTCTGCAACTCTGTCTGCAACCGTCACGGGCTGCGGTCCCTCGAGATGTCAGGACCTTAGCCAAGTTAGGAGCAATTCCTCGGGCTGAGGGAGGGCACCCTGCACCCTCAGGCCTCAGCGTGAGTCAATTTCCCACTCATCCAGGCCACACAGTTTGACATTAGGTAATCTTTGGTCTATGGTATGGTATGGCTGTTTCAGCAAAAGCCCTGAAGGATGGGCCTGGACAACCAAGAGGGGAACAGGACTGCCATGCATGGCTGAGGCTAAGTGCCCACCGTCACAGTCCCAAGACCTGGGCAAGACCTCCCAGGGAGCAGTCTGACCCAACACTTCGAGACTCGGGCACAATGGAAGGACGGGAGCCAAGCCTCAAATGTTCTTGTTCTTGATGATGTTGAGCTGCCAGCTATTTGAGGGCGGAGCAATTTCTTTTATCCCACTCAGTGCTGCATACTTGATACAGGCTGAATAAATACTAGATTGTCCATCCCTTCGCCTTAGGTCCTTCCAAACCTTGGGAGACTTGGCACCTGCCCTTTAATGTGTCAAGCTTGTTTTCCTACATTCCACCTGGTAATAAGATCCCCAGTGGGCTCAGAAACGTTCTGAGGCCAAGAACTTTGCCTAAGAAATCGATTACCTGGAGAGGCCTTGTGGTGGAGGCTTCAAATGACCACTGGGAGCCGGATACGGGCTTTAGCAATTCCTCAGTAGGGCAGGGCATTGAAAGTGCTTCGAGCAGAGCCCAGCTCTCCCCACGTCTCAGCCCGGGAGGATGACATAAACCCACACAATGGGAAAGAGATTTGGAGCGAAAAATCTGAACAAAGGCCTGTTTTATCAAGTGGGCGTCCTAAAACTCAGATTTTCCAAAGATTTGATGGCACCACAAGCTGTAGTTTTGCCCTAGAATGCAAGACAAAATAGTCACCACAAGAAAGTAAGCAGGGGTGAGTTAAGGGAAAAACCCACCTTCGCCCGCCTTTTGGGTGGGCATTTGGCCTGTGATTTGGCCTACTGACACGTGTGATGATGGGGTGCAGGGAGGAGAAACCTAAATTAAGAGGGAGGGTCACCTGCTTCCCTGGAAGCAAGCACCATGCACAGTTCACTGCTGACGGCAGAGGAGAAGTCACGGGCATCAGGGAGAAAACGGCCAGCTTGGTCAGCATGTGGATGAAGCTGGGCATGGGGCTAGACCCCCAGAACCTAAACTTTCTCACCGCGGGTCGGGCTAACCCTACACACCTCACGGGGTTGTCGTGAGGATTAAGTTAAAGGAGGGAGCATGTTTAAGCACCGGTGACCTGCCCGGAGCTTGGCATGGGAGTTGTAACTATAGCCCTGGACATTTCCACAGCTGTAACTCCAGGGGAGTTTTGCCTATGCTCCATCAATTGCTCACAGAATAGTGGCCACGGTCTTGGATGGCATAAACCCAACTCCCCAGGCAAGGACAGCGAGCGAGTGCCACCGGCCATCAAGACGCCCCACTTCCAGTTGCCTGGGGAAGTGCCTACCACTGTGGCAAAAAGGAGCTGGAGAGAGGAGTCCTCAGGCCATAGACGTGTCCTGAGGAAGGTGAACAGAGAGGAATGAGGCTTCAGTACCTGCAGTTCACATCAGAATAACAACAACAACAATAATAATAATAAAAACTGAAATTCCTTGCAGGAGAACTTTCTGTCCAGAGAAAGGTGGAGCCAGTTCATTCCCACCCAGCTGACAAACGGGAGGAGGGAACGAGGCCAAAGACAACCGCTTCAGTGGAGTCAGCAAACACAAAACACAGCTCACACAGCCAGGCGCGGAGCTGCACGCAGCTTGGTCCACCCAGCGCCCAGCACGCAGCAGGCGCTCACGGAACACTTGGAAAGGGCAATGAAAGCAGAAAGCGAATCAGAAGAAAAAAATTTAGTTTGTCTTTTGAAATGTAGTCAAATCCCGCACAACAGCTTCACAAAAGCTGTTTAAGCCAAAGTGGATCAAAAACTCAGGAAAACGTGCTATGAGGTCTCCTCTCAAGCGAGGGGACCTTGAAGAGGTGGGTGGCCCTTTCCCAGCCTCCCTTCTCCCCCTAAGGCTTCTGGGCGTCAGGCAAGGGGCCTGCAGGCGCTGCGAGGAGCACCTCGGGACTCTGCCCCAGATCCCCGGGGAGATGCAATTTACAGACTGACGGAAGAACATAAAGATACTCCTGTGGGTCAGAGGAAGCTCTTTCTCCTGCTGAAGCATCCAGAGCCCATGGGGGGGGTGGGGGCAGGAAGGGGGCTGTTCGCACATAAATCTTTGGCACTGCAGGTGGACAGCAAGTGTCCCCAGGAGAGCTGGCCTTGTGGTTCCAAAAGCACCGCAGTGGATGAACACTCTCAACTGGACATCTCTGGGGCAGGACAGGGCCACTTCCTCTTCTCCTGCAGGGTGGGGGAGGGTGGGGAGGGGTTCTGCCCTTTCACCCCCCAGGTTGCCTGGTCCACAGTAAGAGCTCCAGGCAGGAGCCAGAAGCCCCGGGTCCAGATTCTAGTTCTGCAGTGCAGCTGTGCCTCTGCGTGCCTCAGTGAACCACATCTGTCAAAATGGGTCAAATGGCTGCCCTGGGTTCCTCCCAGTGAGATAAGAGAGAGGGAAAGTACAGGAGAAAAAGAGAAAACCCCTCTCCCCATGCCAGAGAGGAGCAGGAAGCTCGAGCACAGAGGGAAAGGAGGCGTCTGCCTGGCCCTTGGGTCCCTGTCCCTTTTTGGGGTACTGCTTGCTAGGCTCAGTTTGGTGGAGGTCCCTGAGCCACCAGGCCCCTCGAGGCTGGCATGTGAGACTGCTTCAGCTCCCTTGCTCATGAGCTCTATCCCGCTGAAGGGGCACCAGCACAGGCGCAGGAAACAGGGCTCTGTGGCAGCCACCAGGGCTCTGAGCATCCCCATGCACGGAGCAGCTGCCGAGGGACCAGGGCCGCCTTCAGGGTATGCTGCAGTGGGCTGGAGGGGTGGTGGGTGTGAGAGCAGCCACAAATGTCCCCTCACCCACACAAGGAAGCGACTTGGCTCCTGGCACCTGGCCAGCTTCTCCCTGTCGCCTGTCTGGTTTGCTTCTTATGGGGGGAAGGGCACAGGCACAGAAGTCAGGCAGGCCTGCATTCAAATCCTCTTTTCTCCCCTTCCTAGCTAGAATGCCTTGGGCACACTGAGCCCGAGTTTCCTCATCTATAAAATGGGTATAATGTTGTGAGAGAAGGTGTTTGTGAGGGTTGAAACATGAAGGTAAAGTGTCAAGTTCAGAGTCTGGCACCTACTGCTATTCAGCAAAGGGAACGGCCCCCTTATTCAAACAAACTTTGAGATTCTTGCTCTAAGTAGACAAAAGTGGAACGCCCCAAGGCGAGTGGGGATTCTTATTCGAAAGCCCTAGGATGGATGAGCGTGCAGCAGGAGGGTGAGGCACGCTCGGAGCTGGAACTACCCTTCAGGACTATCAGGGTCCCAAGACAGAAGAAGATGGAAGGCAGGATGGCCGATCAGACCTCCAGGCCCACTTCTGGGGCAGCTGCATCTGGTTGAACCTGAGAGGCCTTGGTCCCGTGGCCTCAGGGAAGAGGACACCTCCCTGGGATTGGCAATGGAGCCCACTTCTAAGGGATGAAGTTCTTTCTGGTACCAGGCATCTTGGAAACTGAGTGAATAAAGTCAGTGGGCTTTGAGAGACTTGGAGAAATCAGAGCAAGCTGTCACGGACTGGGTAGGGGCCAGAAAGGCTGCTCCTTACAACGCCTGGTCCAAGCCACGAGAAACATTTTCTGCAGATGGTGGGTTCTGGTCCCTCTGCTGGGTGGGCAATGCCACTGGCCTTAAGGCAGAGATGCTGAGTGAAGAGAAAGCAAGGGTGTGTCTCTGAGCCTCCAGGGGATGCTGTGATGGGAGGGATCACTCTCCACCCACAGGGGGAAGAAATCAGGTACTCCAGACTCTGCCTTCCTTTGGAGCTGGTGGAGGAGGATAAATTAAGAGGCATATTAAATACGTGGGTAAAGCCAGCGGGGATGCTTAGGACGTCCAGGCACGGAGGGAGGCTGCTACGGCTTCTTTCTGAGATAGTTGGAAGGGATCCACCCTTCCCAGGGCGGGGCCCCACTCAGGACCTGGCAGAACCACCAGCCGCTGCTGTTCTTTTCCCGGACCTCGAACACTGTCCCCTCCTGGAAGCTGCTGGTATCTTCGTCTCCTTCAAAGTTCGCCACAGCCACATACAAGTCCTTCAGGCCGTCGGCGTTGGGAACCGGGGCTGCAGCCATTTTCTCCCTGTTTTCTCCGATCTTGCCCGTCACCCGTGGCCCCGGCCCGCCTTTGCCTCGCATGTCCTCCTGGCTCCCTAAGGAGTTGGACAGAAAAGGTTTGGCTTTTGGAGGGACGAGGAGGGCCCGGCCTGGGGCAGGAGCTCCCTTGCCTTCGTTGGCCTCACGCGGCGGCCCTCTGACCTCTGGGAGGGGCCTGGACGCTGAGGAGGTTTTCTTGGGTGGGGGTGGTCTCCGGGGCGGGACCACAGGTCTTTGCTGGGGAGCCTCTTGGAGAGGGACGGGCACATTCTTCGGCCCAGGATCCGCGGTCTTGGCCGGCCTTGGTGGGGCTCTGCATGACATCTCCTTTGGGTTGAGCCCATCCTGTTTGCCCGTCCTGTCCGTGGCGCGGCCGGGCCCCTCCCCGGGGAGGAAGCTGCGGCTGAAGGCCCCGTCTTGCCCCCCGACAGCCTGGTGGCTGCTCTCCCCGTCCGCTGAGGGTTTCTCCTGGGACTTGGCGGGCCTGAGCTTGCTCCTGAGGCTGCAGATGTCCACTGGGTCTTCGCCCTGAGGGGGCTCTGTCCTGGGGGAGGGAGCTGGCTTGGGCCTCACCTGAGGTTTGGACTTCAAGAAGGGATGCTGGGGTGCGGCTTCTGGCCTCTCCTCTGGGGGGTCGGCTTTGGGTTTGGAGACGGGTCGGAGGTTGGGCTTCTTCACCTCCTTGGCCAATACTTTGTGGCCACACTCCAGCCCCATCTCATTTTTCAGCTGGAACAACTTGCTTTTGTCAGGTTTGGGCTCCGGCTTCCTGCCCTCCCGGGCTGGGGGGGTGAGTTTGGCTGGAATCATCGGCAGAATCACGCCAGGGGGCTTGGGTGAGGAGCCGCGGAGCTGCTCCGCCCTCTGCCGCTCCCGCTCCTGCACCTCCTCTTCCGACTTCATGATGGATTCTTTCCGGGGAGGGAGGCTGGGCTTCTCCTCCAGGTCGGGGTCCGAGATCTCCTCGTAGCCTGCGCACGAGGACATGTCTGAAGACACCTTCCTCAGGGCCTCCTTACCACCCTTCCAGTCTTTGGACCACGCTATCCCGGAGTCCACAGCACCGGGGGGTGCCTCGGGCAGGGGCCGGGAGGGGCCCACGGCTTCACTGCCGGTGTTGTTCTCCATCGGGGCTGCATCTCCCAGCCGGAGCTGGGTCACCTCGTTGGGCAAGGGAGCCAGAAAGTTGGGTCTTGAGGCATTACTGGTCTTCTTATACTTATCAATGAAGGTTGCTGGGGCCCATCCTTCCTTATCTTCAATCTGAATGTACCACCAGCCACTCAAGTTTTTCTCAATCACCTGAAAGGGAGGACAGAAGAAAGCTCTTAGTAGGGATGGTCTCAGGGCCAGCGTACCAGCGTGGGCCGGGAGAACCCACATGCAGCTGGGCTTCTAGAAGCAGGAGTTCCGCACTGGGCAGGTGCCCAGACAACATCTCTGGTGGACCATCTCTGGAGACTTTACTGTGTATCAGGAACATCCTACATGGGACTGGGTGCCCTCACAAGCAGTCCCTGAGACGTGGACCTGGGTGCAGGAAGTGGATTTGAGAGGCGATCTCAGGAAGCACAAGTGAGGGATGGGGAAGGAGAGAGCCAGTTTTTGCTCTGGCCTCTGGGGCTTAATCCGCCAGCGACCCTCTGAAAGATGATGCAGAACCAGACGCAGTCCACCGGGGTGGGGACTTCTACCTCCTGATTCCTGGTCCCTCTCCCCAGGGCATTAACTCGCCCTCTTTCTGGGTAGTGCCCTGAGGCAGGTGTAGGAGGTGGGACGCTGTCAGCTGCAGGGACCTGAGTGCAGCTGCAGGTCAACTTGGGGTCAGGACGCAGGGCAGGCCACCAGCAGCGTCTGCTACAATTCTAAAGAAGGACAAGGCAAAACCCACACATACCCAAAACGAGCCTTGACGGCTGCTCCTTTGGTTGAGCACCACACGAGGTGGCTGGCTGGTGTTTACAGGCCACACTGTATGAAGTGTATCCTTAAACACGGGCCACACTCAGCTCGTGTGCAGACGCAGGGGAACCGCTGCTGCTGGACGTGAAACAGACTTTCATCTCACCCCCTTCTCGCTCTGGGCCACACACCCACGGAATGAAACGGCGGGTGGAACTGCTCACATTATTTAAGATCTTCCGTTTCCTGTCTCCTTTTTGTTCAGTATCGTGTGGCTGAATTGATGTGGGTGAAAGGTTTGCATGCTGCATGTTATAGGCTGAACGGCGTCCCCTCCAAATCCATATGTTGAAGCCTTACTCCCCTGTACCTTACAATGGGACTGTATTTGGAGATGGGAGCTTTTTAAAATTTTTTTAATTTTTAAATTTTTTTTTTAAGGAAGATTAGCCCTGAGCTAACTGCTGCCAATCTTCCTCTTTTTTGCTGAGGAAGACTGGCCCTAAGCTAACATCTGTGCCCATCTTCCTCTACTTTATATGTGGGACGCCTATCACAGCATGGCTTTGCCAAGCGGTGCCATGTCCGCACCCGGGATCCGAACTGGCGAACCCCAGGCTGCCGAAGCAGAGCGTGTGCACTTCACGGCTGCACCACCAGGCCGGCCCCAAGAGATGGGGCCTTTTAAGAGGCAAATAAGATAAATGGGGTCATTAGGGTGGGCCCTAATCCAATATAGCTGGTGTCCTTATAAGAAGAGAAGAGGATGCAGAGGACACACAGAATTAGGGAGGACCACATGTGAACGAAGTGAGAAGGCAGCCCTCTGCAGGCCAAGGAGAGAGGCCTCAGGAGAAACCAACCCTGCTGACACTTTGAACCTGACTTCCAGCCTCGAGAACTGTGAGAAAATAAATCTCTGTTGTTCAAACCACCCAGTCCGTGGTGTTCTGTGATGGCAGCCTGTGCAGACCAATATGCTGCAATTCCCTGGGAGGCTCTGTGCAGAGGAGATCTGATTAATGCTTACAATTGCCCTATGAAACGGCGATATTCACCCCATTTTACAGATGCAGAACCAAGCCTCAGGAGAGCTGGGAGCTCGCAGAGGGTCACGCAGAAAGTGAACGGTGGAGGTGGGAGTCAAAGCAGGCGGGTGGGCTCCAGGGCATGTGCTTTCACCACGGCTCGCTGGACTATGTCCTGGAAAGGGGACCCTGCGTGGGGAGGAGCCGAGCCCGGGGTGAGAAAGTGCTGGGGGCCAGTCGGGCCGAGGGCGTGGTTCTGCGCTGCACTCTGCCGCCCAGCTCAGGAGAGAGAACGGCAGCCGCAGGGGAGGTAGAGGCTGGGCTCTGGGGCCTGCCGTCCAGGCTCTGGTTCTGGCTCCACCTTTTCCTGCCTGAATGGCCTGCACGAGCCACATGCCTGAGATTCCACCTCACAAAACAGGGATGACAGTAAGAACAACACCCACTTGCAAGATTTTCACGATGATCATAGAAGCTGATGCGTGCAACAGCACCAGGTGAACACTGGAAGGCAAACATTACCAGCTATTAAATGATCCTGGAGACCACTGAGGAAGCAGGATGCTTCACAAGCCCCACTGGAGCCTCTCCAGGGAACGGTCCTCATGAACGCAAGCCCTTCAGGGGAGGGGACCAGCATCTTATCAACACTTGGTAGCTCTGCTCACGACGGAAGGCGATTCTGGGCATACAAGTGATCGTCGGCACATGCGCGAATTCACCAACTCTAACACTTAAGTACGTGAGCAAGTGAAAACAGGACAATAGTCAAAATGAAATATATCAATGAGGATTTGCTAAGCTTACACTCTGCAGAGTACCATGGCAGAAGCTCTAAACATTTGTGTTCTGAATCATGACTTATGGGAGCTGTCGTTTATTAGAGAGAAGCCAAGAGTGATGATGAATAAAAGCAAATGCAAATTCACAAGAACAAGGGGGAAAGAAAAGAGCCCTGGATTCGAAGTCCAGCTCCACCACTTACTAGCTACGTCACCTCGGGCAAATGACCTGTCCTCCCTGGGTCTCAGGTACATCTGTAAAATGGGCTGAAGATACTGACCTCTTGGGACTTCTGTGAAGACAAGCTATCAAGTGTGTAAGGTACCTGCACAGAGAGGTGTCTATATCATCAAACCATCACTACCACCAGCACCGTCACCACCACCACCAGCACCATAAAACACAGACCAGGCAAGAAACTAAGGTGTTTCTGGTGGCACCACTGCGGGAACACTGTGGTTCCATGAATGAATTCTCAAGGCTAAGATGATGTTGAAATGAACTAGGAAGCAAACCTGGAGAAGAAAAACAGAAGATACAGAATTTATCACCAGAAAAGAACACCCAGGTAAGCCAAAAACTTCAGCAGCAACTATTTCCCACGTGAGTCCCTCCAGTTCCCACTGGCAGAACCTAGGCTGACATCACGGAACAATAAGCAGGGAAGTTTCGAGGATGGTTTATATCTGTGCTTTCTGGAAAAGAATGTTGGGTATGTGAGCTTTTTATTGGATCAGCTTCAGCAAAAGCAGACAGGCTAAAAGCCAGAAACAAGAAACGGGAACGGTTCTGACTGAAGTGGGCGGAGCCAGGAGGGAGACTCCCCAACATCGCCAGAAAGCCCCACGATGTCCCACCGCTCGCAGTCAGCCCTCAGCTGCAGTCATCGTCCGTGACAGCCTGAGCTGCCCTTGGCGGATTTGGGGACATTCGGAGCCAGGGAGTGGTGGTGCTTATTGGCGAATGTTCCATTTGCCAGCATGCTCAAACAACGGTGTGTGTTTGCACAAAATGCTGGAAACTCATCGTCTTAAAGCAGAAGAAGCTTTTATAATGTTTCTCAGCTCTCTGGGGAAAAAAACCCATTGATAATATGCAAGTCAGACTTCCGGTTTCAAGACGGGAGATGGAGTGAACAGCAGCTTCCCCTTTAAGCAACAAATCCAGGGACACAAATAAAGGAATACAAAGTGAAGCTCTGAAGGAGGAAGGGGAGAAGTCAGTGCACCGGAAATTGTGAGGAATGACTGACGGATGGAAGCTGCAGAGGGAGGCTGTGGGCCAGGAGGTCCTACTGCCAAAGGTGGGAGCAGTGCTGAGGCCCACCTGACTTTAAGGTGGGAGAGCCTGGGAACAGGGAAGCCCAGGAGCAAGGGACAGGGGTTATCCGGGATGCCATGGCAGAAGCAGCCAGGCTGGCTTACCCCACGATGCCCTGTATCCCATTCTTGTAGGGCAGGAGGAGTAAAGAAAGTGATTGCTCACAAGTGGAAGCAGTGAATCTGGGAACTGGGTAAGAGAGACACGACACTGCTCAGTGGCTGGCTCTGAAGTCCCCATTCTGGAACTGAAACCAGAGGAAGCTGACCACCTCCTTGTGCACACTCCCTAACTGGGCTGTTCAACTGTGCCCTGCCACTTCTTGCACAGCCCAAGACAAGGACTAACACCATGAAAAGAACTGAAATCAATACCAACACCACTGCAAAAGATTTACAACCGAGGAAACAGATAATAAACAATATCAATTGCAGCTTAAATTAAACATACTTAATATCCTTAGATATAGAAGGGCATCAAATTCATGAAAAAACAGGCTATTGTGAAACAAGAACAGGTGACTATGAAAAAGAATCAATAAGAGCTCTTGGAAATGAAGATTATAATTGCTGAAACAAAATAAGCAACAGACTGAAATGCTGAAGAGCAAATTAATGAGCCAAAAGATGAAGCAGAATGCTCTCAGAATGCAGCACAAAGGGATGAAGATGGAAAATCTGAAAGAAAAGTAAAGAGACATGGAGCATGGGGCAGAAGTTTCCTTATCTGTTCAATAGCAGTTCCAGAAGGAAAGAATAAAAAGGGTGAAGGGAGTCAATATTTAAAGAAGTAAAAGTGAGGAATTTTCTGGGAAGACCTCCTGAGTTCTTAGACTGAAATGGCCCACCACATGCTGAGCAGGATAAAAATAAAGAAACTCACACGTGGACACACTTCAGTGAAATTTCAGCATTTTAAAGGGAATGAGGAACTCCTCAAAGAATGAGAGAAATGACAGATAACGAACATGAGAACATGAACCACGTAGACAGTAGTGCTTACTAGCAAGGCTAGAAGTAAGAAGAGAATGGAACGATCGATTCAAAGTACTGAGGGAGGGGGCCGGCCCCACGGCAGAGTGGTTAAGCCCAGGGTTTCGCTGATTAGGATCCTGGGTGCGGACAGGGTACCACTCATCAAGCCATGCTGAGGCGGCGTCCCACGTGCCACAACTAGAATATACAACTATGTACTGGGGGGATTTGGGGAGAAAAAGCAGAAAATAAAAAAGAAGATTGGCAACAGTTGTTAGCTCAGGTGCCAATCTTAAAAAAAAACCCAAAAAACCAAAGTACCGAGGGAGGATGACTTTCAACCTGCAATTCAAAACTCAGTCCCTGAAGAATGAGGCGAAACTAACATTTAATTCTCATAATGTCAAGAAAGCATCATGTACAGAAGCGATGGACTGCCCTTAGCTAAGAACTGAAACACATGGCCCCAGAGCAGCTAACATAGGGTAGGGCAGGGAAACCGGTGGGAATCAGGGGAGGCTCCCCAGAGGAAGCAAAGATGTGAAGAATGAGTTGGGTTTTGATATGCCAAATTCAGTTCAAAAAATGGCCCTGAGTGCCATCTAGGAGAAGGCAGGTAGAAGGTTAGGAGCTGGGTTAAAGGAAGGTCATTCCTGGAAGAGAGAGTAAGGTGGGGGGAAGGGTCAGCTGGACCAGTGGGGCTCAGAGGAAAGCAGTGGCAATAGGCTGAACAGCAACGGTAGAAGGAACAGCTCTTGATGCGGAAAGACGTTAAGAAAGAGGCAACATATGCCATGTCAGAACAGGACGTGTATGTTTTCCAACAGCACGGTGGCAGAATCGGGCACAGAACTAGCGTGTAGCACCAGCAAGATGCCTTGTGAGTTCTGTCTGTGGATTTGAAGTTGGAAAGGCCAGAATGGCGGCAAAAAAAAAGGAGCAGATAAAGAATAAAAAGGAGCAGATAAAAAGCTTTTTTGAGCCTTGGAGGTACTTCTGCTTTCCCATCGGCTTCTCTGTGCGGATTAGGGTTTGCATTTTATAAAATTTAGTTTGAGAGGCTTTGGCTCAGGTTCTTCAAAAACCCCGGCAGACAGCCCTCCTTCAATGTGCTGAAGGACACCTGGCTTGAGGAGAAGTTTCTGGAGAGGCTTGAGCAGAATCAAGGGTGGTGAGGCCCAGGATGCACCTTCAGGAAGTCGCCTTCTGCCAAGATCCCTGGGCAGCTGCCCCGGGATGCAGCGGGAGGAGAGGGAGAGGCAGGAAGCGTCAGAGCTGGAGGGAAACAGCGGGGGCGTTGGAAGCCTCTCAGAGGGCAAGTAAAGACCCTCCAAAACTGTGTGACACTGGCGCACGGACTCAATCATCACTCATTCACTCCTTACTTCCTTGATCCAGCTGAACCTGCATTCATAAAGGAAGGGTTTACTGAGCACCTGCTGTGGAGCAAGGCCAGAATGCAGAAAACACACATAGGCCTTCTGCGTGTTAAGTGGGAGGCTATGGGGAGACAGGTTTTCACTGATTCAACATTTATTGCAAAGCTCCCACGTGCCAGGCACCGTGCTGCCTGTGGGGAAGCAGGAGTGAAGAACAGCCCTGGTCTCTGCCCTCCTGAAGTTCCCAGATGTCGGCAGATAAATGACAACAGGCTGTCCACACCCCTGGGCCGAATCTGGAGACTGACGTGGGTTCAAATCCTGGCTCTGCCACCTGTTAGCTGTGTGACTTAGACAGCACCTTTTTTCCAAGCCAGAGCTTCCTCATCTGAGAAACGGGGGCTGTCAGGGTCCTGCCTCACAAGAGTGAGCGATTACATGACGAAGTGAGGCACTGTCCGTCCAGCACTTGTGTAGTGCCCGGCACTCACGGCCGTCCCATTACTCACAGGCTTTCCTGGGAACGAACGCCTTTGAGCTCGAACCCAGGGAGAAAAGAGAAATGAAGAGGAGAAAGGATTTATGTTGGCCTTTATTCAGGGAACAAAGTGGACATGTGAAGGAGTGGGAGCACAAGGAGACAGGAGAGGCAAGAAGCAGTAGGAGGTGATAAAAACAGAACACAGCCAGTCACAGAAGACCTCAGAGTATATGTGTCCACTTGTGTGAAATGTCCAAAACAGGCAAATCTATAGAGACAGAAAGTAGATGAGCGGTTGCCTAGGGCTGGAGCCCTATGACCAAGAAGGACTGAGCAGAAAGGGGAGTGACTGCTAATGGGTACAGGGTTTCTTTTTCCTTTCTTCTTTTTTTTTTAGGTGAGGAAGATTGGCCCTGAGCAAACACCTACTGCCAATTTCTTTTTGCTTGAGGAAGACTGTCGCTGAGCTAACATCTGTGCCCATCTTCCTCTCTTTTATGTAGGATGCCACCACAGCATGGCTTGACAAGCGATGCTAGGTCTGCACCTGGGATCTGAATCTGTGAACCCTGGGACACTGAAGCGGACCATGTGAACTTAACTACTACGCCACCAGCCAGCCCCAGGGTTCCTTTTTTTGAGTGATGAAAGTGTTCTAACACTGATTCTGGTGATGGCTACACAACTCTGTAAATATATTAAAAACCATTGGATTTTACACTTTAAATCCATGAATTGTATGGTATGTGAATTATATCTCAACAAAGCTGTTACAAAGAAAAAAAAAGAACCTAAAAGTAGGAGGTGAGAGAAGCAGGAGGTGAGAGAAGTAGGGCGGTGCTCAGACTCCAGAGGCACAGGTGGGCGGAAACACCAGGGCACTCACCTCGACCTTCAGGCCCGCCTGGAAGCTGATGCCGTCGGGAATGGTGGTCTGGAAGTCGGCGATGGTATAATACTCTTCCTCCACCTGGGGCGGGATGGGAGGCTTGGGCAGGTGGAGACCTCGAGGCTGGGGTGATTAAACACAGCACAAGCTCAAGGTAAGTGCGCCACCGTGGCGCTGGAGCAGGGCGGGGGCGGCGCTAAGGGAGTGGGTACAGCCACCCTCGGGGGGCGCTGGGGGGCCCATTTGGAATCTAAGGGGCAAAACAAAGAGGACCACCATGTCCTAGATGGGTCACTGGCCCTTCAGCTTTAGAGTGACGAGAAGAAACAGGAGACTTATGCCTATAATCGTGAAACTTGGGGGCAAGACAACATTCTCTGAATTTCAGAGGCAGCAAGAGCTGTGGAAAGAACACAGGGTTGCATGTCAGACCCATCTGGGTTAGAAATACTGATTATGTGAGTGGCTCTGGACAAATACTTCCCCACCTGGAGCCTCAGTTTCATCTCCTGTAGAATGGGGACAATCATAGGCTCTGCCTGGTGCGGCTGCTGTAAGCATTCAATAAGTTAACGTGGGGAAGCACCCAGCACAGTGCATGGCTCCCGACAGATGCACAATGAATGGCAGACACTGAAAAAGGAAGGCCTGTTTCTCAAAGTATGGGCTAGAAAGGTACCTAAAGAATCAAAGATGGAGAATGAAAGGAGAATATCAGAACGGCACCACAAACGATATTCGTGCCTCATCTCAGTTTTGGTTGCAGGTTACTTTACTTGAGAAGACTGCTCTAAGAAAGTGAAGCAGGCTCAGGAAGCAGCGAGCACATCCTGAGGGCTAATGCTCGCAGAGCCATGGGCGGACTGTTCCCCCCTGGACCTCAGCCTTCCCAGCTGTTAATGACACCAGCACTTGTACGGCCTGCTTCATGAGGCTGCTGTGTGGACAGGAAAGAGCATCTCTGGAAAGGGTGAGGGGAACATGAGGGCCAGCCTCAGGTCAGGGGCTGGCTCCCCTGTAGCAAGGGCCCACTTACTATGGTCATATCCCGGCGAGGAGGGGGTCTCTGTCTCATCTTGGGTGATCCTACAAAGAGAGGAGATCTCACTTCACACGCTGCACAATGCTACAGGTTGCAGTCCTCAGTGGACACCAGGAAAGACCTAGTCTGGCCTGCAGAAGCTCAGGTGTGATGCCCCGCCCAGGCGATGGTGAGTTGCTGCGACCCCTCCTGTGGGAAGGGCCCGATTCGGAAGGGGCTGCTGAGACTCGGCCCAGGACCACCGGCAGGGCTGTGTGCTGGAGCATCCGACAGCTTTTCCGGAAGGGCAAAAGCGCAGGCTTCGGAGCACTGTAGAGGTGGGCTGCAACACGTGATCTGACTCTGAGCCCCAAGGCGCTCATCTGCAGGAGGGGTGACGCCACCTCCCAGGGGCAGTGGTGGAGAGGAAAGTAGACAGCAGGTGCGAGGCTCTCTGCTGGTGGCAGGCACACAGCACACATTACTGCCTCGGCTCTGTGCTCTACAGCAAACCAGCTCAAACACCACACAAACAGAACCGAATAAACTTGGGCTGATGACTTGAGGGGCTTTCACTC
Source organism: Equus quagga (assembly GCF_021613505.1). NCBI lineage: Eukaryota > Metazoa > Chordata > Mammalia > Perissodactyla > Equidae > Equus > Equus quagga. The sequence continues at coordinate 51,257,433 of NC_060273.1, read as the reverse complement.
TGGACTTGGGCTGCCCTCACTCTGGGTCTCAAGGAGAGGAGGAGGGTCACTCTGCCATGGTCCAAGGCTCCTGGCTAAAGGCAGAACATTGAGGCAGTCACCCCATCCGCTGCCAGAGCTGACTCAGCACTGGTCTACACAGTCAGGTGGTCCAGCAGTTAGGGTGTGGAGGAGACTGCTCATCTCTTAAATACCCATTTCCCCTGTCTTGTATCAGAATAAATAGCAACAGTTTTAGCCAGACACCTAGCCGCCTACATAAAGACTACATTTCCCAGACTCCTTTGCAGCTAGATAGTACCACGTGATTAAGTTCTGGCCAATGGGATGTGAGAGAGGGGAAATCCAGCGGCTTCTGACTTGAGTCCTCCACTTCTCCCTGCCTCCCTCACCGGCTGGACTAGTGGTGAGCCATCCTGGACCAGGTGGATGAGGGCACCTCGTAGATGCAGTGTAACAAGACTCTTGACTGCACAGAGTTGCTATAGCAGCCCTGGACACATACGTGGACTGCTTTGTGTGAAAGAAATAAAGATCTAAATTACATGAGCCACTGTTACTGGGGGCGTGTGTTGTGTGTATGTGTGATCTTTGCTTGAGCATTCCAACCTATATCCTAAAAGAAGACGTCGGGTTCCAGATTTTCATTTGCTTCTCTAGTATTAAGGGGAATCCTCCTGTGCTCTTGACCATGATAGATTAGAATCACAGGAACTAGGGCCTTGCCATGGCATGTCAGTGTTTGCTCAGAGCAGCCAAGCAGACAATTGAGAGACTCAGGAAGTTCCTTAACCATAAGGCCACTATAAGCGGCTGGAGAAGCCCAGCCGGGGGCAAATAACTTCATCCCTGTGGCTGGTGGGAAGCTCTTTCTCAACAGACAGATTCCCTCTGCCCTGCACGGCCAGGACAGGGTCACATGCTTGAGGCTGGAGTCCTGGGTATGCAGCAGATGACAATAAAGAACCCAACTCGCAGGTGTGCTGGGAACGTTACAAGATAAAATACAAATGGGCAGGCTTTGAAAAGCAGGATGTGTAAAGAACTGGTGTTGGAGGAAATCCAACACAGGGTCAACTTTTTCTTCCTCTGGCTCAGAAATGAGGCCATTTAGAGAGCACTGGCGCTGGAGCCAGAGGGCTGGGGTCAAGCCCCGGCCCCACTGTTTACAGGCTGGGGGTCTTAGACAAACCACCCCATCCGTGTTTCCTAATCTGTAAAACACAGCAGTAAGTCCCTCAGAGGCTGTCGTGAGGAGTCATTGAGAAGAATCATAAGACCCCTGGCCCACAGCAGGAACTTGAGAGACAGCAGCTGTCGTGATCATCACGATATTGCGGAAAGAACGTGGTGTGGAGCAGGAAAGCAACGGTTCTCGACTCAGGTTCTGCAACTTGCCGGCTACACGATCTGGAACCAGTTCCCTGGGGTTTCTGAGCCTCTGTTTTCTTATCTACAGGATGGTGGGCAGCAGGGCTGCTGTGAGGATGAGGGACAGCATGTGAGGAGCTCGGGGCACAGAGGCTGGCACACAGTAGGCCCTCAGCTGCTGGGAGCTCGGGTGGGCATCACTCACGCTGCTTGCCGTCGCCCTCGGGTGCCGGGCGGCCTTCAAACCGGCCGTCCCTCTGGTTGTGGAGCGGCTCCCTCTCCCTGCCCGCCGCATTCTGCTGCCGGGAGACTCCGTCCAGGTCGAGGACGCCTGCGTGGGCGGGGGAGCCAGGGCCCAGCTTCGGAGGTAAGGGCTCCCCACTGCTCTTCTTTAGGTAGGAGGCTGGGGCCCAGCCCTCTTTGCCCTGGTACCTGGGAGGAGGAAGGATGCTGGTCAGGCTGCTCTGCCAGGCCCACAGGAGGAGATGCATTCCTCCTGTGAATCACACTTCGGGTCCCAGACAGCAGGGACGATGGGTGACAGCTGTCCAGGACCAGAGGCTGGCACACTGCTGGCTGCCTCTTGAGGAAGCCTAAGCCCTCAGCATGGCATTCAAGGCCTTCCCAACCTGGCCTCTCACTGCCTCTCCAGCCTCATCTCTCACAGCAACCCCCGTGTCCCACCCACCCCACGTGGCTTGCAGTCTCGCAAACGCACTGGCATCTCTCACCCCACCACCCCCCCGCCGACTCTTGCTCTTGGAAGCCCCTTCCCATTCTCCTTCCTGCTCCTCCTTCCCAGCTCTGCCTAAGACCTCTGCCTCTCTCCAGCCCATCCTGAGCCCCCCAGAGGACGCAGCCCTCCCTCCACGGTGCCCCCACTGTCTCCTGCACACGCTGCAATCCTGGTACCTATAACACACAACGACGCTTGGCTGGGGCGGTCCTGTCTCCCCAGTTAGAACGCAAACTCTGCGGGGACCGTGGTTCCTCCATCTCTGTGTGTCAGGGGCCTCGGTTTCAGTGAATTGAATGAAGAAATAAAAGGACAAGTGGACAAACTGCCAACAGGCCTGGCAAGGGTGAGCAGCCATAAAGCTATGGTCATTGCTGTGATGACAACAATAATTAATGACAATGATAAGTGGCACTCAGGGGCACCCACTCTGTGTCAGTCCTGTTCTACACACTTGACAGCGACTGATGGATTGCAGCCCCCGACGCCGGGAGGGGGCAGGAACGGATGCACACCCGGCAGCTGCACCAGTCTGTGCTCCTAAACCCCGTGCTCCGCTGCCTCTTGCCCGCAGCCCCAGCGCCTGGCACAAAGCCTGGCGTGGACAGGTGGGCTCCATCACACTGGTTAACATGTAGATTAAATGTGCGTTCAGATGGGAATGAAGCGGGTCGGGGGAAAGTTCCAGAGCCTGCCAACGGTCAGCTGGCTGTCACTGAACTGCAGAGTGACCGAGACCCTGACAGACCAGCTCAGTGATTCTAAAAGGAATTCAATGAGTGTAACTGTCACTGAATTCTCCACATGACAGAACTCAGTTACTAGCAGGACCAGAGGGGTCCACCTGGCCCACAGGTGTGCTGGAGCCGGCTCCCACCAGCTTCGGACAGCCGACTGTGCACACCTTTTCCGAACTCCACGTTTAGTGACATCACACTGGTGGCTTGAAATCGGCCACAGTGGGAGTATTTATATCAGGGAGCTTGGCAAACACCACAACTCCAGAGCATTTTTCCCCTGGAGAGCTGGTTGTTATGCATTTACCAGCACTCCTCTGGTCTGGCCCACAAAACAGGCGCCCGCCCCACTGGGGGAGTTGAATAGACATAATTGACTGGAGACGATACACGGCAGGACCAAATCTTTTGTCAAGAATCACTTTAACAACTAAATAGTGTTGTTTTTCAATGATCAAAAGGTCCTTTATAACTGGAAGCAAATTTATAAGGACATAGAAATCTGTAGTTTGGTGTCTGTCAACCTTACAACACCCTCTGAAGGGGAACAAGGCTTGTGCTAAGTGAAAAATGTCAGGCTACATACAACCCACGCCCTCGCCATGAGCCCGGTCATCGTGGAGGCGGCATGTACAGTGGTGAGTGGGCTTCAGGACGAGAAAGGCACGGGTTCAACCGCTGGCTCTGCCACTCGCTCGCTTCAGCCAAACCTTCTGATGGCTGCAGCCCTCGCTGACATCCAACCGCAACCTCAGGAGGGACCCGGGGCCCAGTTAAGCCACTCCCCATTCCGGAGCCACTAAGTTTTGGGATTTTCGTTATGGAACAAGACAACATACACACTCAATGTATGTTAAGTGCCACTGTCACTGCTCCTGCTTCAAACCTGGGTTCCGAAGCCCCCTCCCTCAGGAAGCCTTCCTGACCTGACCCCGGGCTGAGCCCCTCTTCTGTGCACCACAGGCGCCCAAGCACCCCTCCGTCACTCCCTGTACCTGTCGGAGTCAGTCTGCTGTGCCCGTTGCTGTGAACTGCTGTGTCTTTCTCACTGTTGACTCCCCAACACCCTGGACAGGGCTTGGCCCAGAGGACATTCTTGGTGTGAATGTGTTGAATGAATGAATGACATGCCACATGCTCAGGCCCGTGGGAGTGGCCCTAACGGCCTGCCTCACCTCACAGTGTAGACACCGGGCTGCAGGATCTCACGCTTCCTCCTTGCCCCACTTTCCTGTGGTCACAGCCTGCTCATTAAGGTGACCAAGGAGGGCGTTCCCAGGACATCCATGACTAAACCTAGGAAAGTCCCAGGCAGAGCAGGACGAGCTAGCCACCCCACCTGAGGTTCTGATTCCATCCCATAGGGGAAAGAGCTGTGACAAGGTGTCTGAAATGCCAGCCTCCTGCTTTTACGATTGGACTCTGAGATCGGGACACATGATCAGCTCTAGGATGAGTTACAGTCCATGTGGTGTTATGCGCCGTTCTGATCTCAGAGCAGGGCTGGAGTGGCCACTCACTCACACAGGGCAGCTTCAGCCTCCAGTTACTCGTTACGAGAAACATCTGGAGGTGGAGACCAGTCTTGCTCAACAGGGTTACTGCTATCTGTGGTCAGTGTGTTGAGAGAAGGTTTTGCTTATTATGGGTTTTTAGAGAGGGATATGGGTAGGGAGGGAAGCCAAATAGCACAGAGGAGAAGCATCCTTTTATGACTCACGCTGAAACCTCCCCCCATCTGCAATTGCTTACAGCCCTCTCTGCAGCTGGAGCCCACATGACCTGAATCCCACCCAGCTGTAGCGGGTACCTGATCTTCCACCAGCCTTCTAGGTTTTTCTGGATGACCTCCACCATGGCCCCTCTCTCCAGGTTCATTTCATCCTGGTCACGAGCTGTGTACGGGTAGATGACTGTGTACTTCTCCTCTGTGGGGACAAGGGAATATAGGGGTAAGTCAAGGTCACTGAGAGTCCCAGGATGCTGATGGCCAAGGCTGTGATCTGTGAGATGCCCTTGTCCATCGGAGGGAAGAATTTCCTCCAGAGATTTCTGTGTACCCCCAGGCCCTCACTTAGCCCTGGATGATCCTGTGCAAACAGTAACAGGACACAGGACAAAGGGCAGGTCCTGATCCCTCTGAAGTCCCTCAGCATCACACATTCATCCTCACCTTCCTCAAATCTGCGCTTCAAGGTCACCGGCCTTGACCTTGCCTTATGCAATATTCAGGTTTATGTTTTCCTCCAGATCAGGAATGACATTCTAGCACACCACAGAATTTACTCATTTCTTGTGCTTCGTGTCTGTTTCCTCTGCTGGATCACGAACACCATGGCGGCAGGGCCCTAGGTCTGTCTCGTTCATTCCTCTGTCTCCAGCACTGGGCTTCATACCAGGGAGACTTAGTAACTATTTAGTAAGTTACTCAATGTTTAGTAAATGAACAAGTCCCGAAGGCCTGGCGGGAGCCAAGGTGCTCATGCTGAAGGGGTTACACCCTCCTTGGCCCGCAGTTCTCGCTGGTTGGGGGCCCAGGGATGAGCTAGATTTGGCAGCACGTGGTTTCAGGCTGAAATCACCACCAAGGAGGAGACGGAGAGCACTTTTCATACCTAGGTGGTAACTGAGCTTTGTTTTTCATTTATTATTTTCAAGCTCCTGGATCCAACCAAGGCTGAAGCTTCAATTTTCACTAATGTGACTGGGGTACCTTCCATCTCACTCTCTGCTCCCCCCTACCAAAGCCAAGAGACCATCTTTGCGACCCCATCCTCCTCCCAGAGAGCGGCCTCCAGCTGTGTCCCTCCCACAGCAGCCCCCTTGATGGCCCAGGCTTGCTGGGAGGGTTGCTCATTCTCACTCAGGCAGGGCCCTCCAGAGAGCAAGAGAACGGCTCCTATCCCTAACACCGTCTGCTCTGGCTGCTGAGACGGAGGAAAACAGAGACGTGTCCCAGGGGAGGCCAGTGAGAGAGGAGGGGGCTTTCCTGTGTTGCTCACATTCCAGCCCCCAGGGAGCCACCGAGCCAGCTGTGGGCTGGGGTGATGGCTGGTGTGTCGGGGTTGACGCTCTCTCTTTGGGAAAACACCACAGGCTGTCTGTGGCCTGCCTGGCTGGTGCAGAGGGAGGCGGAAAAACACACAGGGCGTGTATTTATTTATTGATCTAGCCTCCTGACCTGCTCGGTGGGGGCTGAGCTGACTCAAGTTGCGCATATCCTGTGCACTGTACCCTTCCCTCCCGGACGCTGCAGGTGGGGTGGGTGCTGGGAGGGGTGCAGGGTGTAATTCTATCCCCCGGACGCACAGAAGCTCGGTTTGGCCGGGTGGGAAGGGGCGCTGCCTGGGTCCTAGAGTAAGTGCAGTCAGTCCCGCAGGCCCTGGATGCCGGGGCCCACGCCCTTCGACTGAATTGCACAGGCGGAGTCTGGAACTCAGAAGCCCTGTGAGCTCTGTGGGACGCTCTGTGGTCCCCAACGAAGCTCCGGGTGGGAGATTGTGTAGACTGCACGGCAGGGACCTGCTGATACTGCCTGCTTAGTTAGCATCCATGTGCCCCTTCTCTGGTGGCACTACCAGCCTCTGTCCACATGGTTTGGGTGAGGCTGACCTCACCACCTCCTGGAGGGAGGGGCAGGATGTGTGACCCTGGTCGGGCCAAAGTGCTACATCCCCCCCGGCCACCATGATTGGTTCAGGGATGGCTTATGATCCAACTTCGTCGGTCAGAACCAATCCCAGGACGTGTGTTGGAGAAGCAGCACTTTCTTTGGTGGACGTCCCTGAAGAGTGCCTGGAACTGCTGTCACCATGAAAGAACAGTGCCAGCAAGGTAGAAAACAGAGCAGAGAGGTGGGGAGAGCGAGTCCTAGGTCCTAATGTCATTTTCCAGCCCCTGGATCCAGCCATGCTTGAAGCCAACCCTACCATGCACCTTTCAGCAATATGAGCCAATACACTTCCCCTTTTGCTGAAGCTGGTTTGATGTGGGTTTCTTTCTCGTGCAACCTGCCTGATGAAAGGAACAGGTCATGGGCTCAGCATTACAGAGGCCCCCAGGACCATTTCTTTACTTGGGAAATTTTAGAGCTCCAGGCTGAGAAATACCCCAGGCTCCCTCCTCCCAGACCCGCATGCCAGCACACACGGTACAGACGAGGTCACTGCTTCTCACATGCAACAGGCACAGGCGGTCCCAGAGCTGGGGGCACATGCAGACGCAGGGACCCAGTTCCCAACACCGAATGGGGAGGACACGCCGAGGCAGGCACCTTGACGCCAGCTGACGGCATACAAATCCCCCAGTGTCCGGCGGCGGCCCACGGGCCGGGGCAAAGACCAGTACCTCCAGGAGACTGGACAGGCGGCATGTGGAGGCGAAGGGCAGAGGGCAGAGGTGAGAGGAAAGCACTTCCAGCGGCTTGAGGCAAAGGGGGCCCCAAGTGCGTATTCCCATTTAGGAGCAATTATTTCTGAGTCTATGCCAAGCCCCAGGTGTCTTGGGAAAGCCAAGTTCCTGAGTATTAACCTTAAACTCAAGTGAAGAGACATTCAGTCGACACAATTCTATTCCTAGCGTATTTAGGGGCACTGAGAGAAGCCCTCATAGCAGAGGGAAGAAAAATGTACAAGCCCTCAGGAAAATGTGGTTCCTCTCCTACCTTCTAGCTGTGTAACCCTGGGCAAGTGTCTTCACCTTTCTGAACCTTGTTTCCTCATCTGTAACATGGGGATAATAATCGGTCCCCTAAAGAGGCATGCCTGTGGTGGTCATCATAACTGTCTCAGGGAGTTAGGGTTCCACACAGTACCCCACCACCCCTGACTCGAGTTGATTCTTGAAGTATCCCGTTTCAGCCCAGCCCCTCGTGCTGGTGGGCCCCACAAACAGAGCAAAGCAACAGATGATTCACTCTGAGGGGTGCTGGCCAAAACAAACTAAATACCAAACCACATACACATTTTTTGCTGACCTTTTGAGCACAGAAAGATCCCCCTTCTTCTCACCCTCTTTTCCGATAAACATATACTTAAAGTGGCTTTGTTCTTTCTCAAAACATTCGACTAAAAGCCCCAAGTATTCAACCCCACGTAAGGCACAGCCAAATAACAGTAACTGCTCCTACTTATTTATTGTTTGGGGTCTTTGCCAAGTGCTCTGTATATGGGATCTCATTAAAAAAAACACAATCCCATGATGTAGAGATCAACGCCTCCATTATTAGAGGAAGCGGCTGAGGCACAGAGAGGTTAAGCTGCTGGCCCAAGATGACTCAGCCAGTAAGTGGTACACCTGAGATGCAAATTCACATCTGTCTGGCTCTAAAACCCTTCTGTTTATTGGCTAACATGAACCCTTACTCTGGTTTTAGGAATGTTTCTGGGGGGAAAAGGGAGTCATTTGGGCCTTAGTATTTCTGGGACGGCAGGAATCCCCGCTTGGGGCCCATGAAGGGAAAGTTCTCCAGGACATGGAAGCGTGTGTGGGTGAAGGGTGGGGGTCAGCCCCAATCCTGACGCCCAGTCAGGCCACTCAACCAACAGAGAGAGCAGAGATCTTACAGATGGCTTCAGATGTCTTGAAAATGAGCCAGAAGCAGCCCCAGCATCTTGGCCATCAGAATAATTCAAGGGAGGAATAGTGGGGTCCCATGGAGGTGCCAGGGCCCCACCTCCAGCCAGGATTGCCTTGCGTGGCTCCCAAAGGCCCCTAAGAGAGGGCAGACTTGCCCTTAGCCCCACCCCACGGCCTGGCTTCGGGTCCATGGGCTCCAGAGCCTGAGCCAGCGAGCTGCTGAGACCCGGAGGCAGAGGCTGAGGGGAGGGGCCGGGTGAGGAGGCCGCTCCGGGCGATGGCCGGCACAGGTCTCCCAGCACAGTGGAGGCTCGAGCTCCAGCCTACCTTCCTCAGGCTGCAGGGAAAACTCATCTTGCACACCGTCCTGCCCTTCGAGGCAGGTGGCGGGGACCCAGCCTTGCTCCTCAGCGGTGCTGACGAACCACCAACCTGGGAAAACGAGAGAGCAGACGGATGTCAGCCGGGCCAGGGTGAGGCCTGAGCGATATCTTCATGCGGCCACTACGCGAGTCAATGCTCAGGGCAGAGCTGAAAAGACACCATTCAGTTGGTGGAACACAGCCACCCACGTCAGCTGACTGCTAACGGGCAAAGGCAGGCTAATGAGAAACCCTCTCTGAGTCTGGACAGGGAGAGAAGGGCCGTCCAGAATGACGAGAGGACAGGACGTAGCTCCCTTCACCAAGGCGTGAGGCCCTCCTCACTTCACTCGCATTATCTCGTATGATCTTCACGTGTCATGCCCACCCCACGGATGAGGAAACTGAAGCTCCAAGAGGTGAGCAGACTGTTCAAGTTCTCACGGCTGTGGCCAAGCTGCGATGTGCACCCATGGCTGTCTGGCACTGAAGCCACTCCCCTAATAACTTACGGGGGACACTGATTTTGCATGTGTTCATTTCGAGGTAAGTCTGGCTGCAGATGCAACTGCTTGAGAGAACTCTCACCCAGACTCAGGCCCTTCCTCCTTAGAGAAACGGCTTGAAGGGGCCTGTAGCGGCAGTATAATGACCCCCAAAGACGTCCACGTCCTAATCTGGAACCCGTGAATGTGTTAAGTTATGTGGCAAAGAGGAATGAAGGCTGCAGACAGGATTAAGACTGCAAACCAGCTGAACTTCAAATAGGGGATTATCCCGGATTATCTGGGTGGGCCCAATGTAACCACAAGGCCCTGAGATGTGGAAAACAGAGGCAGAAGAAGAGTGGCGAGACGTGGTCCTGGAAGAAAGGCACAGTAAGGTGCTACACTGCAGGCCTTGAAGCCGGAGGAAGGGGCCACGAGCCAAGGGATGTGGGCGGCCTCGAGAAGCTGGAAAAGGCAAACAGATCCTTTCCAGAACCTGCAGGAGGGAACGCAGCCCTGCCAATGCCTGGATTTTAGCCCGTTGGGACCCATTTGGACTCTGACCGATAGAACTGTAAGCTAGTAAATCTGTGTTACTTTAAGCCACTAAATTTGAGGTAATTGATTACAGCAGCAAGAGGAAATTAACACAGAGCCCAATGGCTCTGTACAACATAGAGGAACAAACAGGATCTGCTCCCCAAAATCACACCTCCAAGCCCTGGAGACCCCAAAGGAGAGGAGAAGGAAGGGGCAGGCTCTCGAGCAAGCTTTCCGGTCCTACAGCAAGGGCTTCGCTTCTGACCTCCCTGAAACGGAAGCCACCTCTGCTTTACTTGACCAGATGCTCCTTGTCAAAGACACATTGTGGTGACCGGCAACTTGGGTGTGTGAGAATGAACGGGGTTGATAAATCCGTGGGAAATCAGGAATCAGAAAATATGTTGTATGCCTTCCTAAGGACTCGTATTTGCAGGTGTTTGTGTGGGGGAGAAGAAAATTGTCATGACAGCAATGACAGCAACGACATGCCAGACTGTCCCACTGCTTCATCCCCACTACTGACCGGATCCTCACAACAGCTTTCTGAGCTGCGTGCTATCACTGCCCCATTTTACAGACGAGGAGGCCGAGGCTCAGAGAGGGTGGCAACCTGCCCAAGGTGACGAAGAGAGAAAGTGGTGGAGCCAGGATCTGAACACAGGCTGGCGTCACAGCCTCAGCTCTTAGCCATGTGTACCACTGCCACGGGCATTGCCGGAGGGAGAGCCAAGCGGCATGGCCACAGTTTGGAAGCAGGTAATTTGGCAGTACCTTAACATTTAAAATAGGAGTATCTTATGGTCTAGCAGTTCCACTTCTTGGTATCTAATCTAAAGAAACGCTCACCAGTGTGCACACAGAGTAACTGTTCAAACTAGAGAAAAATATGGCTTATTCAGGTCAAACAGTATACAGATGTTAAAAGAATAAGAGCTAAATGTTGATTAAAACAAAAGCACGTTGCAGATCAAAATGTTTAGAATGATACCACCAGGATTAAAAACCCTACAAAATTATATATACACACATGAAATATGTGTGTGTGCATATCTACAGGTATGTATGTTTTTATATGTATGTGTGTATATATGCATATGTATACGCACACACACACATGGTGTGTGTATATAATTAACAAGAAGGATTCATATCAAACCGACAGAAGAGCTATCTGGGGTTTGGAAAGGAGGCTAGGGTTGAAGCTAGTAAAAGAAACAGATGCTAATTTTATCATTAGGTTTTAAGAAGAATGTATCCATGCATTACTTGGGTAAGTAAAATATAATTAAAAATAAATGTTGCCAGTTTGTTGGCCATTTGAACATTTGACCTTGTGACACTTTTTTTCGCTGCTGCCCTCTGGACATACCAGGCCTGTCCCCAGCAACCCATGCTGACTCCTCTTGGCAGGACATTCGTCCTGACTTCACTCAAGCAAGCGGCCCAGGGGAGTGGGCACTCCCTTCTTTAGTCCCCACGGTGCATCCTAGCCACCCCACATAATCTGCATGTACTCAATCCCAGGAATTAGGCAGTCACATGCCTTAGGGCCAGCTGGAATTGGTTTGGAATTCCACGTTGGCAACCTGTTGCAAGATCTTGAGTGAGCGATCAAGTCACTTAGAGTCCTGGTCTCTCCAGCTGAGAAGCAGGGTGAGAGTTCCTACATTGTGTAATTAAGGACTTTTGGTTGGCTAATACCGATCTCATGACTAATGGCAACATGATCCAAATGTTGCTGGAAACATAGTCTTTCTTCTATTTGTTGGACCTTAATTAGCCACTGGGGTATCACAGAGATTGGCCCGCTGATGATATTATTAGCCAATGTCACACGTGAGCCATAACAAAGCCAGTGGGTTTATACCACTTTTTCCTTTCCACTCATCCCCTGCTTCCTGCTCTTCGCCTTCAATGGTGCAACGGCTGCTTTGTGGCTAAGGGAGGCAAAAGGGAAAGAAACCCACATTTTTGAGCACCTACTGTGTGCCAAACAGAGGTGTAGGTGCTGTCTACGTATTATCTCAATTAATCTTTGAAGCATCAACCTTGACGAAGCAACTTGGATGGCTGTGAAATGGGGAATTCAGATGGAAAGCTGGGCAAAGTGTCCAGATCATACTGCATTCTGTGCTGGCCTGTGTACAGGACCAGTGGTCCCGGTGATGGCAGTTGGGCTGAGGCAGTGTGTCTGTCCTACCAGAACTCACAGCCGATGGAGCCTTCACCAAGATTCTCATGGTAGTCAAGGCAAATCAGCAGCCAATTTCCAGTGGAATGCTGGACTCCGTGTCTCCAAGTGCTTTGAAGGCAGAAGGAATGTTCATGAAATGTGAACCTCAGAATAGATCAGTAATACCTGACCCAACAGGATGCCAGCGAGTTGTGACCAAGTGGGATATTCGAGCACCGTGATCAAACTGGGGTAGCTTTCTAGAAGGTCATCAGCCAGATCTGTGGAAACTGGCCAGCCTGGACTGGCTATTGCAATTTCTGCATTTCCAAGTGTTTCCTGTCCCAGGGGCTTGGTGACAGTGGAGGGCGGGGAGGGAGTCGGTCTAGGTCCCCTACCTGACTCATTCTTCTCGATGATGTCCACCACCTGCCCCACGCTGAGGCTGATCTCCGAGCTCTCCTGCTTCTGGTAGTCTGCCACTACCACATACTGCTCCAGGACCATGGGGTCCACCGAGGTGAGGTCACCCCCTGTGGATACAAAACCCTATCAGATGTCACATCTGGCCACCACCTATGTGTGAAGGTGGGGGAGTAGGGTGGGTCAGGAGGACATTCCAAATAGACAAAGATGTCGTCACAGGACTTGTCTCAGAGTCCCCCCATCCATCCATTCTTTCATTCATTTCCTCACTCAACCATCAACATTTACTAAGTTCCTGTTCTGTGCAGGTGTTGTGCTAGGCACTGGGGGTTAAGGGATGATTAAGATATGGGACCTGCCCTGCAGAAGCTGACAGCCTAGTGGGAGAGTTCATTAATTCACACTGATCCATCCATTCATTCATTCACCCATCATCCATCCATCCATCCATTCAAACATCTATCCATCCATCATCCATTCAACCAAACATCCATCTGTCATCCATCCATCCAACCAAACACCCATCTATCATCCATCCAACTAAATATCCATTCATCTAACCAAACATCCATCCATCATCTATCCATCCATCCATCCACCCAAAATCACCCATCTATTAATTCATGAAGTCAACAATGATGTTCCAGACACTCTATGAGGTGCTTGGGGTATTACAATGAATGAAACAGATATGATTCTCAGCCTCAAGTAACTTAATCTAGTTGGGGAGACAGACACATACACTAGTATATATCATCACTAAGTGTATAGGGTAAGATAAGTATTAATTTTTAACAGATGCATTATGGGAAACAACCAGGATGCCAGACAAAGAATAAACAAGAAAAAGTGCTGCTATGTTTAATGGGGTGGTCAGCAAGACCACCTAAGGAGATGACATAAACAGAGACCTGAGACACAAGGAGTCATGAGGAGAATGGGAAAAGAACAGTGCTGGCAGATGCTGAGATGAGAAAGGGCTTGGAGTCTTCCAGGAACTGGAAGGAGGCCAGGGTGGCTGAAGCCCAGTGAGTGAGGACAGAGTGGTCCTGCGTGAGGTCACACAGGGGGCATGGGCCAGAGCAGGCAGGGCCTGCTGGGCAAGGCAAGAAGTTTGGATTTTTTCTTTAACCTGAAGTAGAAAGCCACTAAAGGGCTCTAAGAAGGGAACGGCAAGTGAAGATTTACATCTTTAAAAAAATAATCCTGGCTGCCACAAGGAGAATGGATTAGAGACTGGCAAGAAAGCAAGCAGGAGATGAGATGGAGGCCACAGAGTTGTCAGGCAAGAGAGGACGGCAGCTCTGGACCAGGGCACGGGCAGCAGGGACAGGCACTCCAGGAGAGGCCGCGTCCACAGGACGCAGTGTGGATGGCGCTCCCTGGAGTTGTGAGGTCCTGGTTTGGCACCAGGACATAGCTGATACATAAATGAAAGATAGTGCAGAATCCGGGTAATGTAGAGGGGCCACCTGAGTTCAGCACTCAAAGAGCAGGGGACAGCACTTTGAGAGCAGCAGGCTGGAAGCGGTGGAAGGGCAGCCTGACATTTGTGGCCACAAGGGCCTGGTTTTCTGAAAGTCCTGATTCAAAATATTCCCTCCTATTATTTCCACAAACAACTGTAAGATCCAGGAAACCCCACATTTCTGCGTCCGGATACGCCCAGCAGTGGAGTGGTATGCACGAGTCGCTCACGCTGAGCCGATTCTGTGCATCTCTTCCCAACTCTGTTGGGTGGCGTCTTACTGGTAGCTTGAAACTGGCCACTGTGGGAGCATTTATACCACGGAAATGGGCAAATGCTACAAAGCAGGGCTTTCCATCAGAGAGCTGGGTGGGAAGCAGTTATACCAGCACACCACTGCACCCCAGCCTCTGGCATTCAGAAGCAGCACAAATGCCCTTTGTCAGAACCAGGAGCTCTCAGTGTGTGACGTGGAGAACCAGACAGGGCATTGTAGCTGGGTGGGGGGGGGGGGTCACCACTTCTCGGCTCTGTGACCATGTTCTGGCCCTTCACCCTTCCCGGCTGAGGGTAACGGAGGGAAATGGGAGGGCGCCTGAGCTGGGGAGGGCCCCTGGACAACCCTGCACCCTGCATGGGTGGGGAGAGCACGAGCAGAACAGAGAAGGAGAAGGGAGGAAAGAGACAGAAGATGTCGGACGAGGTTCGGAAGGCGGGCAGGGAAGCAGCCCCACGTGAAAGCCTGCGACAGGCTGCACGACACAAAGACCACCTCAACACAGTGCCCTGGAAGGTGGTACTGCCACCCTCACTTTATAGACAACAACAGAGGCGCAGAGATATCAAGTGACTTGTCCTGGATCCCACAGCTGGTTGGTGACAAAGCCAGACTTGAATCAGGTCCACCTGGCTCAAAGACTCCTGTGCAGTGGCGTGTGGCAGCGGGTGTGAAAGGAAAGAAGAGATGACGGAGAAGGTGGTCTGAGGCCAGTGTGCTTCCCTTCCCCATGGGTCACCATGACTACGCCCCCCTCCCCCGGTGGGATGGGATTGGCGCCCTTATAAGGAGAGACCCCAGAGAGCCTGTTCTCGCTGTCTCTCCGCCATGGGAGCGCACAGCGAGAAGCCGGCTTCTGCACGCCAGGAAGAGGGTTCTCGCCAGAGCCCGACCGTGCTGGCGCCCTGACCTTGGACGGCCAGCCTCCAAACTGGGAGAAAATCACTTCTGCTGTTTAAGTCACCCAGTCTATACTATTTTGCCACGGCACCCCGAGCTGAATAATACAAGGAATAATGGTAAAGTAGGATTTTCTTTCTAGCAATTCACCAGACGGCCAGTTTTGCTGAAAGAGTCCGTAAATGAGAGAATACTTCAGTAAGCATAGAAAAGTCAGGAAGAAAGATGCTCCTTAAATAATCTCATGACCTGTTAAATTTTGGTGGGAGGATTTCTTTCCTGCAGGATGAGCAGAATTTGAGACCACATTAGCCAAAGTCTGCAGGAGCCAGCCAGCCAGCCAGTCAGCCAGCCAGCCAGCCAGCCACGACTGGGAAATTCTGCAGACAGATAAGCCCTCTCCAACTCAGAGTTCTGGCACAGAATTCCAGGGCTCGGGCTGTCAACCTTAATTCCCTTTAAATTCAATCAAGAAGCCTGGTTCTAACATAAAGGAAGTGTTCAAAGGTCAGATTAAAAATAAGGCTAACCCCAGCATGGGCTCTTAGTCTGAATGAAGAGAGATGCTATTTTCCGAGCAGCAGAACTATAAATGAATCCGTCTCGCTCACTGCAGGTGAATGAGGTAACAGTGGTCACCACAAATTAGAGCTTCTGCTCTCCTTTCCACACCAGTCCCCTCATCAAGCCCAAGGGCCGCTCCTCTCCTCTCTGCTCTTTTCTAAGAAACATGTCATTACCCCCAGGGCTCAAGGACTATTTGCAGCTTTAGCAGGATGCCATGGCTCCGGCCAGCACCTATCAAAACAGCAGGTGGAGCTGTAAATAGCCCGGTTGGGAAAGGCCGGAACTCGTTTCAGATGCCACGCCTTGAGGCAGAGACCCAGTTTCTCTCCACTCTTCCTTGCAAGACCGGCCCTTGGGCCCGTAAAGCTGACCACAGGCCTCGTACCCAGTGGGCAGCAAAGGGACCAGAGCTGCTGAATTTGGAATTGCTACTGACGCTGGTCAGGGACACCTATGTCCTTTGAATTAACAGTAGTCTAAAAACTGCAGCAAACATATCTCCCTCACGACATTCGGGGCCCTGTTTTAAGGGCTTTATACATATTATTATTACAAATCCTATAATAATCCTACAGGGTGGATTACTGTTGTTATTCCCATTTTACAGATGAGGGAACTGAGGCCCATGAAAAGAGGCCCTTTTTCACTTCTGGAATCTCTGCTCGGCTACCCTCTCCCCACATTCTCATCAACCCCCTCAAACTTCCTGGAGACCCAGATAAATAAAAGAACTTAGAATTCCGGAAGCTCTGAAGACCACGCTGGCTCCAGGTGTGGTAGGGCTAGGCAGGCTGCAGATGTGGGGACAACCTTGGGTCTCGGGAAGAAAAAGTCAGGTGGTTGTGAATCTCCATGTATCGACCGCAGGCCTGTGAGAAGGCAATCGTCCCTCTGTGCACACCCAGTTCCCACCTTCTCTTTTTCCATAATGGCTCTTGATGAAGGGTTGTGATGTCCCGGAAACGGGAAGAGTGTCAGGAAGGAAGAGAGCTGACTTCGGGGAGAGTGGAAGTGAGTATGGGAGGTGCCCGAAACAGCAGTTGTCACTGCCCAGAACCGTGGCCGAGTGAAGGCAGTGTGGAGGTGGGCCTGGCGCTGAGGACGGCCAATCGGTCGGCGTGACTTACTGTGTATTCACACCTCCCAGCCTGCGTGCTTCGCCCTCAGCCCTGAATGCTCCTCCCTGTCTATGAGGCTCCTGCGCGCACTTCAAGACCCAGGGTCCCTGCTTTGTGACCCCTTCTCGCCACCTGAGAAGAATGCTGTTAGCTCTGAGCTCCCACATTCCTTTGTCTAAAGCAGAACAAAGCCATTTAACACCCTACAGCATGGTTAGGAAGCTGTCTGTCCCCCTATACCACTGGGGCATTCTCAGGGATGGACACCAGCTCTCACGCACTGGGTAATATTTAGGTACAAGATGAAACAACCTCCAATGCTTTCTTCGGGAAACAGAGTGGGGTATCAACCAATCAAGCATCCACCCATCCATCCATGCATCCATCCACCCACCCATGCATCCATCCATCCACCCATGTATCCATCCACTCATGCACCCATCCACCCATTCATGCATCCATCCATGCATCTATCCACCCACATAGCTGTATCCCAACATAGTGCCCAGGGCCTGGCACATCGAAGGTGCTCCCAGGGGTATGCTGAGCACTGAGTGAACAGGAGAAAATGGAAAGTATTCTTACCGGATTTCTTCTTCCCAACATGCTCCCTGTACAGGAAAGAATGGGGGTGGGAAAGAGTGATGAGTCAGACCTGTTGTGTGTTGACAGGAGTCATTCCTTTAGGAAACTGAGATTCTCCATCCCACAACATCTCCAGTGAATAAACAAAACCCAAGCCAGCCCCAAGGAGCCAGACTTCTTAAAAAACAAACAATTCCTCTTAATTTTCTCCCTTTGTCTGATAAGTGCTCTGGCGCCCTGGGGACCAGCACCTCCCCTCAGGGTCCTGAGAGGGGTGGGGTAGGGAGAGGGGAGCACGCAGTGTGAAAATGGAGTCAGGCCCCCACACTGCCCTGAGCCTGAAGCCCACCTCGTCAGGCCCAGCGGAGGTGCTGCCCCACTTCCTGGGTCCCGTGAGCCCTCACGGCGCTCGGTGGTAAGCGGTAAGCGGAGAAGTCCAGATAGCAGAGAACACAGCACACCTCGCACTGGTGACACGAGGGACACAACCAGAATCCACATGGAACAACAACTAGTGACTGCCTCACATGTGTCAACCACTCCAGAGTTTATAAATACAACCGCACTACGAATACAGTGTGACAAATCAGGTTTATGAAGTACTTTTAAGCAAATTATCTCATTAGTGAAAAGCTTTCCAGTGTTATAAAGAGAAAAGGGAGGTGGCAGGAGGCTGGGCTGAGGCAGGTGTGCCAACAGCAACGTTAGCTGGTAATCATTAAATGCTACTACCCCGTGCTAGTACCCTGCCAGGCACTTCTAGTTCACTCATTTACTATCATAATGACCCTAAGAAACAAGTACTCTTTTTATGTCTATTTTACAGAGGAGGAAAATGAGGCACAGAGAGGTTAAGTAACTTGTTCAAGGTCACACAGCTAGGACCTGAACTCAGGTCTAATTTTTAAAAATTGAGATATAATTCACATACCATAAAATTCGTCCTTTTCAAGTGTACAATTCACTGGCTTTTAGTCTATGCACAAGGTTGTACAACCATCACAACTATCTAATTCCAGAAATTTTCATCACTCCAAAAAGAAACCCTATACCTACTAGTATTCACTCCCATCCCCACTCCTCTCAACCACTGATTGCTTGCTGTCATAATGATCTGTCTATTCTGGACATTTTCTATAAACGGAATCACGCAAGAGGGGAGTTTTCGTGACTGGCTTCTTTGATGTAGCATAAAGTTCTCAAGGCCCCTTCACGCAGCAGGTATCAGTATTCTAGTCCTTGTTAGGGCTGAATAACGTCCCGTTGTGTGGAAAACCCACACCTTGTTTGCCCATCAGCTGACGGGCATTTGGGATGCTGCCACTTTTTGGCTATGGTGAGTAATGCTTCCATGAGCATTTGCACACAAGTTTTATGTGGACATAGATGATTATTTCTCTTGGGTATTTGTGTAGGAGGTTGCTAGGTCACATGGCAACTCGAGGTTAACATCTGAGGGATTGCCTGGCTCTCTTCCACAGAGGCTGCACTGTTTTACATACCCACCAGCAACGTAGGAAGGTTCCAATTTGTCCACATCCTCACCAACACTTGTTGCTGTCTGTCTCTCTTATTCTAGCCATCCTAGTGGGTGGGAAGTGGTATCTCACTGTGGTTTGGATTTGCATGTCCTGATGGCTAATGACGTTGAGCATCTTTTCGTTTCTTGTTTTTTTTCTTTTCCCCTGAGGAAGATTTGCCCTGAGCTAACATCTGTGCCAATCTTCTATATTTTTTTATGTGGGTCACTGTCACAGCATGGCCGCTGAGAGTGTAGGTCTGCGCCTGGGAACCAAACTCAGGCCGCAGAAGTGGAGCACGCCGAACTTAACCACTAGGTCACAGGGCTGACCCCTGAGCATCTTTTCATATGCTTACTGGCCACGTGTGTATCTTCTTTGGAGAAATGTCTACTCAGTGTCTGATTTAAAGTCTGGGTTATTAACCACCATATAATAATGCTTTCAGTGTAGCCTTGGGAGAGGGTGGGGGAGTTGAGCCAACCCCTGGAGTCCGGGGCTGCACTCCTGTGCGTCTGGGGAGGAGCAGCGGGGCCTGGCCCAGGGCTGGGCTGGGTCCTTCGGTCGTGATGCCTTACCCAGTGAGGTTAAACGTCCTGGCCCCTGTGTGGGGGAAGGTAACAGTGGACTACCCTCGCTCCCCTTTACCGGCGCTCACTTTGTCCAGGGGCCCATCAGAGTGCTGTACCTGGCGTGACGCACTGAGTCCTCACAACAGCCCTCGAGGGCCACTCCATGTTACAGATGGAGACACTGAGGCCCAGAGAGGTGAAGAACCGCGCCCAGGATCGGGACCCAGGAAGCCTGCCTGGAGCCCACGCCCCTGACCACACCCTGCACTGTCTTGTGGGTGAAGTTCCCCTCTCAGCTGCTGGCTCCAAGACACACGGACAAAGGTCCCTGGAAGTTGCTTCAACACGAAGCGCCACTTCCCCAGCTGCCATCCAGGCCTGCAGCCGAGACACTCCGGGCCACCCACAGTCCCGGCTCCTGCCCTGCCACACGCCCTGCAGGGTCCCGCTGTCCCAGCTGGAGGGGGCTTAGGGGCGGCAGGGGGCTCTTGGGTTCAAGTGGCAGCAGCCGTGTGGGCTCAAGCACACACAGCATCTTCTCTGTGTGACAGGCTTCAGGTGGTCCCAAGTTTTCTGCGCACGGCAGCGAAGACCTTCCCCGAACAGCACCATTTAGAAGCCATTACTTCTCTCCCTAGAGATTGCTGGGCAAGACCCCAACTTCCATCTCAAGCCCTCACTGGGGCACGAGCTTCAGGACCAAGGAACCAACCCCACCGAGCAGCCAACCTCGATGTCCATTCCTCTAAGCCAACAACCCAGGACCCACTGAGCCTGCCTGCTGTGGCCCCAGAGCCGCCCCTCGGCCCTCGGCAGCGTTCTCACCTTCCCTGCTTCCTCCCCTTCACAGCCTGGCTTCAAGCCAGGAAGGCATCGCTGGGGAAGCAGCTGCCGTGTGCCAGGCACGATCCCAGGTGAGAGGACGGTGCTCAATCCTCGCAACTAAGACGCGAGCAAGGTCAGCTGTGCCCCCTTTACTGATGAGGAAACAGAAGCTCAGGGAAGTCAAGTCACTTGTTCAAGGCCACACAGTGGGGAAAGGACAGAGAGACTAGAACCTTCCGCTTGCTTCCAGGAAGCCTCTTGGAACCAGATGCTCCACTCCAGCAGGATGCTGGTCAGCTTACGTCAGCTCTTTCTGCTTTCTTTGGTACAGTCTAGGCTGTGTTTTTTATTTTTAGCGGATGTTCTACTTGTGTGTATGTGCGTGTGCCTGCACGCACACACGTATCCATGTGTTCACGCAGCCTTTCTCACCAGTGTAGAGGCCTCCTGAGCGCAGGAGCTAGTTTTCTCTGGATTCTTCCCGAGGAAGAATGGCCAGTGATCATTAAGCACTACAGGGTGTGGTGGTCTTTGTTTTTCAATGAAGCAGGGAGTAATAACATTTCTTATAGGGGCCGGCCCTGTGGCGGAGTGGTTGAGTTCACGCACTCTGCTTCAGGGGCCCAGGGGTTCATGGGTTTAGATCCTGGGCGTGGACCTACACACCGCTCATCGAGCCATGCTGAGGTGGCACCCCATATGGTAGAGCCAGAAGGACCTACAATTAGAATATACAGCTATGTACTGGGGGGCTTTGGGAGGAAGAAGAAGAAAAAAAAAAGAAGACTGGCAACAGATGTTAGCTCGGGTGTCAATCTTTAAAAAAAATGTTTTCTTATAGCTAGTCAAGAGGCTCCAACTTTAGAAAAAAACTTTAGATTCTCATCACATGCCATACATCAAAATGAATTCTATTTTAATGAATTCTGATTTAATCAGTAAATATTAAAAGAAAAGAAAACTCAAACCACAAATCAACTTGAAAAAAATTAAATATCTCGGGTCTGAATGGTGACTGCCCTTTGTCACCTGAACGCAATGGGAGAAGTCACAACTGAAAAATGGTGACTAGATTTGGCTTTGCAAAAATGTAAAACTTACATACCTCATAAAATCTAGAAACAAAATATAAATGCAAAATAAAAGGCAAAAATACGGCAAAGGCTAATCTCCTTTATATTTAAAGAGCCTACACAAACTAATAATAAAAACAGTAAAATCAACAGAAAATAATGAGCAAAGATATATTTCCCTTCCAACTATGGTTATTGTGGAGTCAAGCCTTTTACTCTCTCACACCAACCAGCTTGACTCTTTTCTAGCTCAACAAACGCGCACAAGCCCTCAGGCCACTGGAAGGCAGGAACTGGGCAGATTTTCTCGGGCTCAGCGTGGGTGGCAGTTGCGGGAAATGCTTCGGGAATGAAGGCATTTGAATGAGCTGACCCTGCCTTTGCTGGGTTTTGCCTAAGACGTAGGGGGAGGGAGAGCCATCTGGAAGGCCTGCGAAGAAAGACTCTGGTCTTCCCTTCCCGTATGGGAACAAGCGTCTCCACGTGGTACCCACTGCTTCCAGAGACTTACAATAAATCAAACAGGCCAATTAGCTTCTCTTTTACTGTCTCACGAAAGACAGGAAAACCCGAGCGTCTTGACCCTGACAGCCAAGGAGCTGTGAAAGCTGGCTCCAAGGAGCTGTGAAAGCTGGCTGTGTACCTACTATGCGCCAGGCTCTGTGCTAAGTCTTTCCCACATTATATACACAAGCCTCACCGTGACCCTGACAAGTAGGTATTAGCATTATTCCCCTCTAATAAGTGAGGAAATGGATGCTCCTTAAAAGCATCAGAGTAAAACTCTGGGGAACTGGGGGGAAAGGTCTATCCTTTGAATTATCAAACACGATGCCCTTGACACTTGGGTGCCCAAGGGACCAAGATGTCGGCACTCCTGTCTGGGAGCAGCACCAGGGCTAGAACTCCTGGTCCTGCGCTCTTCTACGAGCCCACGTCAGCAAGCAAGCAGGGAAAGCCAGATCGTGGCCACCAGAGAGCATGACAAAGCCACCGCACAGCCCAGCTAACATCCCAGCTCCTCTCCAGGGCTGGTTCCCACCCTGTATCCCTGAGAATCCTTCCTTCCTTCCTGAAGATGCCCAGACTCTTCTCGCTCACAGCGGGCTGCCCCTGGCCCAGCTCTCTCCCATCTGTGTCCACAAGCCGGTCTGAGCTCAGAGGCTGGGGACCCACTTCACTCACCCTCACCGGGCAGGAGACCAGAGACCTCCTGGCATTAACATTCAGAAGGGGCGCCAGGGCACCGTTCTTAACCTTAGGTCCATGACTTGGCACAACTGAGGACCTCCTGAAACTGGGGGCATTCTTCCCAGGAGAAGGAAGAAGGCTGTTACTAGATTCTCCAAGGTCTGGGATGCCCCCAAAGTTAAGATCCTTGGGACACTGGGATGAGGTAGGAGAAAATCTAGATGTCACTGAACCCTGCGGCCCAAGGAACTCACACCAAGCTCAGGTCCCCCCTCAGGGGGTGGGGTTCCTCCTTCCTTCTGCCCGAGGACACTAGGCTAGGTTTGTAGAGCACCTGCCAAGCGCTTCTCTGTACATCTTCCACTGACGCCCAGGCATGGCTGCGAGGGAGGTGTCAGCAGGCCCACCTCACAGAAGAGGAGACGGAGGCACGGGGCGAGAAGCACTGCCCTTGTGCGTCCAGCTTGGAAGCAGTCGGGCAATTCCCCTGCCACGCATCTGTCGAGCTGGACACCCTGATCGACTCTTGGAGTAAAAACAGCTCTGGCTGGGCGGTCAGAGAGGAAAAACACCACAGGCCACACTTCCGAGCACTTGGCAAGTCCTTGGAATCTTTACTTATGGTGGCCCTTCAATCCTTGCCGTAAGCCTAAAGTGTGATGCCATCCCCTTTTCTCATGGGGGGAAATCAAGGCCCAGAGGCGAACTGAGGGAGGCCCAGGGCTGTGCAGCCCATGAGTGGTGGAGGCAGGATTTGAACGCAGGTGTCCCCAGTCGCAAACCAGGCCCTTTCTCTCGAGCCTGGGAGGGACACGTGCAGGCTGCAAAGAACCTAGATCCAGGCTCGGGCAGACCTGGGGAAATCTCCCCCCACCTCTTCCAAACCGCGTGGCCTTGGGCGAGCCTCTTTCGCTATTCTGAGCCTCAGCTTCCTCATCTGTACGATGGGAACGACAGCTCCTGCCCGGCAGTTCTGTGAGAGAACGGAGTGGAAACTGAACACTGTCAGCATCACAGTCTGCTTGGCCTCGCCTAGAAATTAGACTTGAAGTCAGAGGCTACAAGCCTGAGGTGGCAGTTTGACCAGGAAGCCAGGAAGACTGTAGACAAAGGTGTTTTGAGAATATCTCACCATTTCTTGTTAAGTTGATAAAAGTTGGGGAATGTCTAGACACAAATGCTAAAAACAGCAAGAACAGAAACCTTAGCCAGGCCGGGCTGAAGGCTCATTGTCGGATTTATACCTATTCTGTATCTTTTTTTTTTTTTAATTCACATGTTGGGAAGACATTCCCTTGTGAGGTTCTGATTCAAAAAGTCTCCTGTTATCCCTTATGGAACGTCTTCCTTAATTCTAAAGCCGTGCTTCTGCGTGCTGGCTCTGAGAAGCTGTGTGCCCGCACTCCGTGCTTGTCACAGGAAACAGTACTTACTGGAACATGCTTATTGCAGAAAGTTAAGTTTACTCATCTTTGTGTAGCTAAACCATTAGTCCTGAGGGATCAACTATCTGTGACCTCTGAACTTGCTTCTGCACATTGCTGTGTATATATAAACGGCCTGATTTCACTTGTCAAAACTCTTTGATGCTTTCTCCTTACGGGTCTATTTAAAGATAAGCTTTGTGACTTTAACAGACTTATTTCCAACAAGCAACAGGAGCCTTTCTAGCTCAACATACGCCACGTGCTCAGCACACGGCACCTGTCTAGCAAACACAGGCCTGGGCTCCTAGCGCTGTGTGGGGACAGGCTGAGGTCAGAGCTGGGACTCACACTTCTCCCGTAACACAGCCAGGCTGGCAATTCTCAGCCCTTCCTGATGGGGCCCAAATGGACCCCAAACCCCAGCAGCTCTTGCTCCTGTGACCCCAGGACGGCCCCAGCACCAGCGAGTGAGCTGGTGTCCTCCTCCAATTATGATTTCTCCATTAGCCAGATCCCTTCTTTCTGCAGACAAATATGATTGTCTTTCCCCAAAAGGGGCTTTTATAAAGGCCCTGTGCATGTATGTCAGTGTTTCATGCTGGCAGGGCTGCTGGTGCTATCAGCTCTTGGTCTGGAAGGGCCGGCAGGCAGGGAGTGTTGAGCTTGGTGTGATGGGCACCGGGCAGCCGGGGATATGCACTGACAGGCATCTGGGAGAGCTCGCCGTCTGTGCAGGGAGAAGAAAGAGGGAGGCAGGGGCTGCGTGGACATTCTGGACAGCTTTGGAGCCCGGCTGACCAGGATCAAATCCTGGTCCCGTCACTCACTAGTGAGGGGACCTCGAGCAGGTTTCGGTCACTCATTCATTCACATCCCTAAAGTCCTGAGCACATCGCCCCTCGTGGATGAGGCCCCGAGACGAGTCACCGCACAGCCCCTGCCTCCTGGGCTCAGTCTTAGTGCCAACACGCTCGGGTGAGTGCAGCGTGCTTGGGGACTCCAGAAGTGACACTCGGCCAGCTTCTTCCCCTCTAGAACTCCGCCATCGTTACCCACTTACAGCGACTGCGAGGGCTACACGAAGCGAGGACCCGCAGGGGCTCAGTCCGCGGGATCCAGTTTAATTCTCACTTTGCTTCCCTCCAACTCCTCCTGGGCCAGCCCGGCAGAAGGGAGGCGGTGAGGGCGCTCTGGGGAGGTCCGCAAACCAACTTACTCTTTGGGGGGATTCAGGTCCTCAGGCCTCGTCTCGAAGAACTGCAGCACCTCGTCACACTGAGAGATATAGGGGGGCAGCTGGATCAGGGCCTGGGAAGACACAGGCAGAAAGGACAGGGCGTCAGGAAGGCCCTGAGCCAGGGCTTCTCAGAGTCGGGCCTGCGGCAGAACCACCCGGGGGCTGTCGAAACACGACTGCTGGGCCCCCACCCGGAGGTTCTAATTCAGCCTGAGAATGCATGCTTCTAGCAAGTTCCCTGGTGACAACGCTGCTGCTGGTTTGAGGACCAGACACACACACACACAGTGTGTATATATACACGTATATTACAGGAATATTTGGACAAATAACATATGCATATTTAGACAAAACAATACACTATGAACTCTATGGCCTGTCATTATTCCCCCACAACATCGTCTACACTGGATATTGGGTGTCTGCTTTATTGGATATTGGATGTATTGTACTCTATTCAACTTGCTGCCTACCGGTGGACATTTAGGTTGTGATAACACGCCTGCATGTCTTACCTCACGGATCTGCAGTATTAAAGGAAGGGACTGTTCTGTGATTCAGGTAGAGTTTGGAAGGTCCCAGGGTGATGAGGGGTTCAGACACCTGGTATCTCCCACGGCTCGAGGCCAGGTTAATCTGCCATGCCAGCGCATCCGTCAAAGGAGCCTCAAGTGACTCTGCCAATGGGCTGGACGAGGAGGCGGGTGGAGGGCACACAGTGGGACGAGGCATTGGTCGTGCCGGCTTATCTACCAACAATGATTCAAGGGACATTTTCTTTGTGCCAAGAACCACACTGGTTTCTGTGCCAAATAGGAGAGAATATGAGATCCTTTCCTAATTGTGAAAGGATATGAAACTAAGACATGGCTCCATAATGAATAAACAGCTCAGTTGAACAAATGTTTCCTTAAGCGCCCCTCCCCCCAGGCCCCGAGGACGCAGACCCGAGCACAGCAGTCGTTTTACTCACACACGTTACTACAAACCTCCGTGCAGGGAAAGTGCCTGTGCATGCGCACTGATTTCAACAGCACAGGCAACGCCGCCAGCCACCTCAGCCCCAGCGCACACTGCGGAGGGAGGCGGATGCCGCGCTCTCCGCAGAGGCCTCAGTTCCCTGGCGCCCAGCGTGCCTTCCTGCCATGCTGAGTGCGAGACCGGAGTGGGACAGACGTGTCTTGTACGTTCTGGATAACAAGTCTCTAAAAGCTCACCCTCCACCAAGGGATGCTCCAGCCCTGCCACCGGGCTGTGACGGACCAGTGGCGTGACAGACGGGGTCTCCAGTGCGGCACCTTTTACAGGGCCGCAGGGTGTTTTGACCCTACGTGATTTATTCTTCCAATCTTTAGAAAGTTTTAATTGTGGTAAAATACACATAACCTACAATTTACCATCTTAACCATTTTTAGGTGTCCAGTTAGTGGCATTAAGTACATTCACACTGTTGTGCAGCCATCACTGCCACCCGTCCACAGAACTCTTCTCACCCTGCAAAACCAAAACCCTGTGCCCAGTAAACACAAACTCCCACCCTCCTCCCCAGCTCCTGGCCGACGCTGTTCTACTTTCTGTCTCTGCGAATCTGACCGCTCTTGGTATCTCATATGAATGGAATCACACAGTGTTTGTCCTGTTGTGACTGGCTGCTTTCACTTAGCCTAATGTCCTCAGAGGTTCATCCACGGTGTAGCATGTGTTGCAATTTCCTTCCTTTTCAAGGCTGAATAATATTCCATCGTATGTGCAGACCACATCTTGTTTACCCATTCATCTATTGATGGTCACTTGGGCTGCTGACCCTACTTGGCCTTTGAGTCAGGCTCTGACTTGAAGCTAAACCCAGACGCCACCACCCCAGACCCAACGGAGAAGACCACATGTGAGGGGGTGGACGTGCTTTAGTAAGGTGCCTTCCCTGGTCACTGTCCATTCTCTGTCCTTTGTGGGTGAAGGCTGCTGACCTGAAGGGCCCGGTGTTTGTGGCTTATTGATTTTTGTACGAGCCTTGCAGCAGCTCCTGCTCTGCAGGGAATCCCCAGGGTCTGGCTTTTTCCAGGCCGGAGGCAGAGAGCCCAGTGGGGAGAGAGCAGGCACTTCCCTCCCCCACTCCGGCTTCTGACCCCCTTCTCTTTCTGGCTTGGAGCCGCGAGTATTCACCCTCCTGCCCACGACAAGCTGCTGTCCTGGGGCCCCCTGTGGGCCTCTCTGTCCTCTGAAATCCTGCAGCTCTTGCAGGAGGAAGCATGTAGTGAAGGGGCTGGTGATATGCCGGACGGTGCGGTGCACTGGCTCTGGGGGCAGCTAGCCCGCAGTTCGCCCCAGACCGCAGTGACAACACGTCCTCTGTCGGCTTGGCTCTCCATGGCTCCTGAACGGGCTTGTCTGCATCACCTCGCGTCGTCCTGGGAGCGCTGGCCCATTCAGAGACGGGCAAGCGGAGGCTCTGGTGCAGTGACTGGACTTGAGGGCCCTGGGCTGACCGACCGCAACTCCTCCAGCCTGAATCCAGAGGGCAGGGGCGTGCGGCTGTTCCTCCTGCCCTTTCCCTGCGTGTCCACACAGTGCTGGGGAGACGGACACTGGGGAGAAGTGTCCGCTGGGTTAATGACACAAGACAGAGGCCTGTGCGTGGCCATGTGGCCCGTCTGGGGAGAGCCGGGTGGGCCCCGAGGAGGCCACGGTCTCTATCTAGAGGGGACTCGCAGGGCACTCCCTGCAGAAAGGGGCAGAGGCCTCGAATGGACCAGCGAGGGTGGGCACAAGGTGGTCCTCAGAAACCTCCCCGCAATGCCAAGTTCTCTTCTGTTTTGTGGAATTCCTAGGAAGCGAAAGCCAGACCAAACTGCCAAACGGTAAAATAAGCCGGGTTACTAACAAAAGGCGGCTGAAGGCTTAGATCTTTGCTCCTTTCCTTCTGGAAGGACAGGCTAGCAATGAAAACGTGACCTGGGCAGAGAAATAAACTGCTTCTGAAATACTCTAGAATTGTCTTGGGTTTGGTCAGTAAAGACAAAGAACTACAGTTCCAGGAAAACTTGGTTCTGCCGCGGAAGGAATCCTGGCCCTTTGGCCAGATGTGGATGGTGGATGGAGGGATGAAAGGAGAGGGGAGGAGAGCAGGTCCTGCTTGATCAGGGGGATGACAAAAGGTCAGACAGCCCCAGCTCCCGCCGCTGGCTGTGGGTTCCTAGCTGTGCGACTCTGGCCAAGCGCCATCACAGCTAGGAGCCTCAGTGTGCTCATCTGTAAAGTGGAAATAACTAACACCACATCGGAGGGTGGTGCCACAGAATGAGTGAGAAAGTGGCTGTCGGGTCTCCACCATATACCAGCTGCTTGATAAACGGACGTTTACCCTTTGGCTGTCTCCACTGTACCAACTACAACAGTGAACTGGTTCCCAGGGGTGATGACAGAGTCAGCACGGGGATGACATCAAATGACGACGCCTTGGCTCGGGAGAAAGGTTGGGTTTCCTCAGGTTTTTTTCCAATCCAATTTAACTTAAAGAAGAACGCTCCAGAGAGTTAACACTTCTCTTTCTTTTTCAAAACTTTATTTTATTATAGTAAGAACACTTAACGTGAGATCTACCCTCAAGGAATTTTTCAGTGCGCAGTATGGTATTGTTGGCTGTTGTACACAGATCGCTAGGGCTTATTCATCTTGCTTCACTGCAACCTCATGCCCGTTGATCACTAATTCCCCACATTCTGTCCCCACAGCCCTTGGCAACCACCATCCCACTCTGAGTCTATGAATTTGGCTGTTTTAGACAGCTCATGTAAGCGGAATCACGCAGGATTCTACCTTTCTGTGATGGGCTTATTTCAGTCAGCACAGTGTCTTTATGGTCCACCCGCACTGCCACATATTGCAGACCTGCCTTCTTGTTAAAGGCTGAATAGTATTCCATCATACGGAGAAACCACGTTTAGAGTGTTTCCACACCTCGGCTATTGTGAATAGTGCTCCAATGAACACGGGAGCGTTAATATCAATTCCACATCCTGATTTCAATTCCCACGAATAAATACCCCCAAGTGGGGATTGCTGGATCATATGGAAATTCTACTTTTAATTTTCTTGAGGAACCTCCATACCGTTTTCCATAGCAGCTGCATTTTGCATGCCCACCAACAGAACGCAAGGGTTCCAATTCCTCCACGTCCTCACCAATACTTCTTGTCTTGTTGATGTTGTTTTGAAAACAGCTATCCTGACAGGTGTGGGGTGATAGCTCATTGTGGTTTTGATTTGCATTTCCCTGACGATTAGTAACACTGAGCCTTTTTTCATATACTTGTTGGTCATTTGTATATCTTCTTTGGGGAAATATCTATTCAAATCCTTGGCCCATTTTTAAATTGGGTTTTAGCTTTTTTGCTATTGCGATGTATGAGTTCCTTACATATTTTAGAGATTAACCCCTCAGATACAGGACTTGCAAATATTTTCTCCCATCTTGTGGGTTGCCTTTTCACTCTGTTGATTATTTCCTTTGCTGTGCAGAAGGTTTTTAGTCTGATGTAGTCCCACTTGTTTATTTTCGTTCTTGTTGCCTGTGCTTTTGGTGTCATATCTGTGAAATCACTGCCAAGAGCCCTGAAATAAAATCCATGCACGTGGTCAAGTGTCTTCAACAGAGGCGCCAAGAACACACGATGGGGGACGGACAGTCTCGTCAACGAACGGTGACGGGAAAACTGGCTAGCCACACGCAGAAGAATGAAACTGGGCCCTTATCTTACACCGTCCACAAAAATCAACTCAAAATGTGGATTAAAGACTTGAAAATAAGACCTAAAACTGTAAAATTCCTGGAAGAAACACTTCTGTAACTTGTTTCCCGAGAGCAGGACCGTTTCCACAGAGCCTTGCAGGCGGCAGCAGCAGCTGGCTAGATCTCAAAACATTTTTTGTTGTTTTTGTTTCATTGTTTCTGTTTTTACTTTTATGGCATGTGATACCAGTTTTATATTACAATTGTGATATAAAATTTCCTCTAAAATATATATTTTTTAAGAAGTTAAAAAGTGAGTTAAATTAAAAAATATTAATAATAATATAGGTGGTCAGATATGATAAAAATCTTAAAGGGAGGTCTCAAGTGGCTGGAGTCTGGTAAACACTGCTATTATACTGCCTACAGTTTAAAATATCATGGCATCGGCATGCACACTCATAGGTGTGTGTGTGTGTGTGTGTCAGATTTAAGCTACTCACTAATGATGGTTATTAATATGCAAAGTACCATCATTGGGAATCAGTGCCTTAGAAGTGAAAGACCCCAACCATGGGGCCTCCCTGAAGAAAAGACTGCTTCATACTTTGGGGCTTCAGTTAACTTCACCTCTGACCAACCCCATAGCTGTTATTCACCAGCCTAACAGCTGTTAGAAATGATTTTCTTTACTGCCAAAAACAGGGGTGTTCCCAGACGCTCAGGCCCTTGAATAAACAGAACTTGGCGAGCCCAGCATTGCACATCCTTCAGAACGGGGTCCCGGGTCCCGGATTCCAAATCCTCTGGGTTCCACCTCTTCTTGAGGATTTGACTGTCAGACCACAGTTAGGATCAGCTGATCCTGCCACTAGGATATGTGGCATCTGTCTCGAGGAAACTTTCATGCAAAGCAGTGTCAGACAGACAGCTGGTGTTTCAATGAGCTTACAGAACAACTTGAGAGGCTGTTTAGGGAGCCGCTGGGTAATAAATGCTGAATGTGTGGCAGGATTTGGCGGAGTCTTGTTTTCATCATGTCTTTTGATGACTAGAAATTCTTAAATTTCATATACTCAAATAAATCAATCTTTTTGTGGCTGGGCCTGTTTGTGTCTTTAGGAATCCCTTTATACCTAAAGATTATGAAGACATCCTCCTATTTTTAATCTTCTAAAACTTTTTATAGCATAGCTTCTTACATTGAGGTCCTTAATTTTCTTGGAAATGAGTACATGTGTGGTGTGAGGTGGGGGTTAGCTATCCTTCTTGTTTTTTCCCATATGGATACCCATTCACAGAGGACTCCAACCTTTCCTCAATGATCTGCAAGGCCACCTCTGTCAGCGTCAAAGTGTCCAAATACACAGGGGTCTGCTTCTGGATTCTCTGCTTTCTTCAAGTGGTCTGTCTGTCCTTGTGCGACCACCATACTATGTTAGTTACCATAACTTTATAATAGGTCTGGTGGAGCAGAAAGTTTCTTCCATTGTAATATCCACCTGGTAGCTGGGTTTCAGGATATCTACAGCCCTTATCTATCTTTATCTATTGGAGATTACCAATTTCTACTAAAATAAAGCTAATGGTGATAAATTAAATTGGCTTAAGTCAGCCCACAATGATGTCGATAACAGATACCCAAGTGTCATGTGAAAGCCTACGCGGTCTACAAAAGACTTCAGACTTTGTGATAAAAGGGATGGTTTCCTCTCCTTCCAGGAAGACGGTTCCCTTGAAGCCAAGCCCAAGGAATCTGGCCAACCAAAACCCCGAATACCCATTCTGCTTCTTACAATGCATTAATAGCAGGGGGTGGTAACTTCCATGTGGCTCACATAACATGAGCAGTTTCTTCGCTGTGCTTAATCCAGGCGCATTCATGAACTCTGACATGCCAAACATCAGCCAGATGCAGGCAGCCGCTGCCATCTCTTATCACTTCAGGATTTTAAACTTCCCTTTTCAAATCAAATGTCCAGGGGTTCGTGAAGCCCCAGGTGTGAGGAAGTGTGACTCTGGAGAGAAGTTGGGTGGGCGGGGGAGGAAGCAGGATAGCATACTCTGGGCTGAAGGACAACAGTTTCTGGGGGAGATACAAGCAGGAACTTCCCAGCTGGGCAGGGTGACCCCAAGGGTCTTGCCAGCAGGGAATGGACAAAGGTATTTCAGGCTCTAGAAGTTTGGAAAGGGACAAAGACAAGATCTGAGGTTTGCTCTGAAAGCCGGGAGGCAGCAGTGGTGTCTCTGTGCTGGAGTGACTGTCCCTGCCCCTCACCCCACCCCTTTTTGCAGATGCCCTTAGGAGAGAAGAGCCTGAGTTTATCTGCCTCTGAAATACATGCTTGAATATTTTGGCCTCTTGAATTTTTACTTTCTTAAGAGAGGCCATCAGCAGCACATGAGTGCCTGGGTTCAACTCTCAAATGCTCCAATACAGTCATTGGGAGGAAGTTTGGTGGCCTCCACTTCTTCATCCACACAATGGGAATAATACAACATACTTCTCAAGGTTATCGGTGAGACGAAATGAGGTCACGTCTGGCAAAGAGAAGACCCTCAATCATGAATGATTTTCCACCCTTCCCCGACGTCCCCTGCCAAGAGAGAGGTCATCTACGCCCACACTGCCCCCTTTAAATTTTTTTACAGATTTATTGAAGTATAATTTACATACCATAAAATTCACCCATTTTAAGTACACAATTCAGTGATATTTAGTAAATTACAGAGTTGTGCAACCATCACCACAATCTAGTTTTAGAACTTTTCCATCAGCTCAAAAATTTCCCCCAACCTAATTTGCAGTCGATCTCTGCTTCCACCGCCCCCAGGCCCAGGAAACCACTGATCTGCTTTCTGTCTCTATAAATTTGCCTTTTCTGCAAATTTCATATAAATGGAATCATACAGTATATAGTCTTTTTGCATCTGGCTTCTTTCACTTAGCAACGTATTTTTGAGATTCATCCATTTTATAACATTTATCAGTATTGCACTGCATTTTACTATCGAATAATATTGTATTGTATGGATATTCCACATTTTCTTTATCTATTCACCAGATGATAGACATATGGATTGCTTTCAATTTTTGGCCATTATGATTAATGCTGCTATGAACGTCTGCATCCAAGTCTTTGTGTGGACATGTTTTCAATTCTCTTGAGTACATACCTAAGAGTGGTCATATGGTAAATTTAACTTTTTAAGAAACTGCCCAACTGTTTTCCAAAGCAGCTTTCCATCATACTCCCCACCAGAATGAGGGCTCTGGTTCCTCCACATCCTCACCCACTCTGGGTCTTGTCTGTTATGTTGATTACAGCCAGTCTAATGGCTGTGTAGGTATCTCATAATGGCTTTGTTTTGCATTGCCCTTATGATTAATGATGTTGAACACCTTTATGAGCTTATTAACCATCATACGTCTTCTGTGAAATTTCCATTCAAATCTTTTTTCTGTTTTTAAACTGGGTTGTCTTTTTATTATTGAGTTGAGTTCTTTATATGGTCTCAATACAAGTCCCTTATCAGATATAAGATTTATAAACATTTCCTCTGAATCTGTGGTATGTCTTTTCATTTTCTTCACGGTATCTTTTTTTTCTTTTTAGGAAGATTAGCCCTGAGCTAACACCTGCTGCCAATCCTCCTCTTTTTGCTGAGGAAGACTGGCCCTGAGCTCACATCCGTGCCCATCTTCCTCCACTCTATATGTGGGACGCCTGCCACAGCATGGCTTGCCAAGCAGTGCCATGTCCGCACCTGGGATCTGAACTGGTGAACCCGGGGCCACTGAAGTGGAACGTGTGCACTTAACTGCTGTGCCACCGGGCTGGTCTCTATGTGGTATCTTTTGAAGCTCAGAAGTTTCTAAGTTTAGTAAAGTCCAATTTACTAGTTTTTCTTTTTCGGTGTCATATCTATGAACTCTATCTAAACCAAGGTCATGAAGATTTCCTCCTATGTTTTCTTCTAGAAGTCTTATAGTTTTAGCTCTTATGTTTAGGTCCATGATCCATTTTGATTTTTTTGCATGGTGTGAGGTAAGGGTCTAACAATTTTTTTGGAGGGCACATGGATAGCCTATTATCCCACAGTATTTGTGAAAAGATTATCCGTTTCCTATTGAATTTCTGGGCACCTTTGTTGAAAAGCAACTGACTATACATTTTATAGAGTTTATTTCTAGACTCTCAATTATGTTCCACTGCCCCGTCCCCTATCCTCACGGCAGTGCCACACTGTCTGGATTACTGCAGCTTTGTAGGAAGGTCTGAAAATGGGTAATGTAAGTCTTCCAATTTTGTTCTTTTTCAAAATTGTTTTGGCTATTTTGGGTCCCTTGCATTTCCCCATACACTTTAGGATCAGACTGTTAATTTCTAGGAAAAAAGCCTACTCGGATTTTGAAGAGATTATATTGAATCTGCAGATCAACTGAGGGAGAACTGCCATTTTAACCCTATTGAGTCTTCCAATCCATGAGTATGGAATGTGTCTCCATTAATTTAGAGCTTCTTTAATTTCTTTCAGGAATGTATTGTAGTTTCAGTGTACAAACCTTATATTCTTTCATTAAATTTATTTCTAAGTATTTTATTTTATTATTATTATTTTTTTTGGTGAGGAAGATTGGCCCTGATCAAACATCTGTTGCCAACCTTCCTCTTTTCGCTAGAGGAAGATTGTTGCTAAGCTAACATGTGTGGCAATCTTCCTCCATTTTTTGTATGTGGGATGCCACCACAGTACGGCTTGATGAGCAGCATGTAGGTCTGCACCTGGGATCTGAACCCGCGACCACGGGCTGCTAAAGCGGATTGCATGAACTTAACCACTATGACACCAGGTCGGCCCCAGTATTTTATTCTTTTTGATGCTACTGTGAGTGGAATTATTTTCTTGATTTCATTTTTGAGTTGTGTAGAAATACAAGTGATTTTTGTATGCTGATCTTGTATCCTATGATCTCACTAATCTCGTTATCAGTTCTAGCAGGTTCTCTGGGGATCCCTTATGATTTGCTACAACACAATCGCGTCATCCGTGAGTCAAGGCAATCTTACTTCTTCCTTTCCAACCTCTATGCCTTCTATTTCTTTTTCTTGGCAGCTTACACTGGCTGGAACCTCCAGCAAAATAGAGAACAGAAGTGGACAGAGCAAATACACTTGCTTTGTTCTTGATCTTAGTGGGAGAGAGCATTTACTGCTCCATTTTTAAGGCATTTCTTGCTGTTCCCACCCTTGTCCCATCAGAACTGCTAGTGCTTTTAAGTCAGAGCAATAAATATTAAAGATAAGGGAAGCTAAACAAAAGAAAAATATGCTTCTTTTACATCCCCAAGCCAAACGATACATAACCAGAAGGCAGGCTCCTGTGGTTTAGAACATTCAAGGGACTGGAAGCCAGCTGCACTGTCCATCAATAGGGGTTGGCTGAATAACTTTTGGAACATTCACACACAGTGAAATACTATGCAGCC
This sequence comes from Equus quagga, assembly GCF_021613505.1. Lineage (NCBI taxonomy): Eukaryota > Metazoa > Chordata > Mammalia > Perissodactyla > Equidae > Equus > Equus quagga. The sequence goes on along the minus strand of NC_060273.1, from coordinate 51,222,040 downwards.
ATTAAAAGTAGGCTCAAGATTTTTTAATAGCATGGGGAAATTCTTCTACTACAATCTTTAAGAAAAGAGAAACAGTAACAAAAATAACACAAGGGGATGGTCTCAACAGTGTAAAGAAATGCACGCAGGGAGAGAAGATAGAAAGGAACAAGGTAGAAACCGTCACGATTGTTGCCTCTGAGTTGAGGGATCATGGGTGATTGCATTTTCTAATTTCTATACACTTCTTTCAACTGTACAGATTTCTCACAAAAAGCATCTTGTAGCCAGGAAGAGAAAAGAAAAAAAAAACACAGGAAAGATGTGAGACACAGGGAAGTGCCAGCACTTCTCAGACGTACCTTACAGTATTCATCAATCGGTATCAGGCGTTTGACCGCCACGTCCCGGATGTGGCTGCGTCGGAAGAGAATTTTGCCTGCAGAAGGTGAGAGTGCACATGCGTTACAAAGGAGCAGCGATGAGCTGTCAGCAACCTGGGATGATGGGGATGTGGATGTCTCTGGTAGGTCTGAGTGGTACCCAAATTCCTGGCTGCCCTCAGCACCCTGTGCTGGACGTCCACAGGGCCTGGATGACCCCACGTGTGATCCTCCAAGGCCCCAGTCACAGCTCCAGTGCAAGTGCTTGAGGGAGCAGGACCCAGTGGGTGAGTTCTGGTGAGATTAGGGAGGTGGGAACCAATCCACGGAAGGGGCGTCTACCCAATGAGGAAGGAAGGTTAGACCTGATGGTCTGAGGTCCCTCGTCCAACTCTAGGATTCTCAGACGGGTGAGCAGTATCATGGACACTTATATGTCCTAATATAACAGTTCAGTCTACTTTCCTCCTCCTTCCTCGTACACCTCTGCTTTAGCCTCACGTTCCCCAGTCAGTCCATGTTCTTCCATGATTCTGTGCCTCTCCCTCTGTCTGGAATGCCCTCCCCATCCAACCTCATCCACCACCCCTGTTGGGAAACTCTCAACCACTTTCAAACGGGTTAAGAGCTCCTGTCTCTTTCTGATTGCACACATCACATTGTTGATTTCCACGCCTTCTTCTTTCCCACCAGTCATGGGGCTCTGCACAAATAGCACCTGACTGGGCCTTAGTCAATTTTGGCATGGCACTAACATTTGGTGAATATATGAAGGGGATTCCACCTGCCAGGATAACAAATCCCTCCAGCTTCTTCCCCAGGGAGTTGTTTGTAACAGAAGCGTTCTTGGCCTTCCTACCCCCGCCCCCCATCTAACTGAGAGAATGGTCCCGAACACTGGGATGATGTAGCACCAGGGCCTCCAGTACAACGGATGGCAGAGAAGGCGGGTCACAGGCAAAGACAAACACATAAATGATGCCACCGAGGGTCTCTGGAAATACCCAAGACACTGAAATGTCATGGGTGACATTTGTTTCAAGCAAAGCGGTGGGTTTCTGAGTCTAAGAGGAGACCCCCTTGTGGAGAGATGGTGGCAAAGCGCACGAACTGAGGATCAACACAGCCTGGGTTCGCCATTCTGGATCTGTCATATGGGCGGGGGGTGGGCCAAGTCAGGAATAAGACATCAAGGAGGGCCAAAGAGGCGGGGGACGGAGATGAGCTGCTCTGCCACGCTTATGCAGGAGGTCTCTGGGGGCAGGGCGAAGAGGAAGGCACAGGGAGACCACAGCTCTCCAGACAGCGGAGCACGGAGATCTGCGAAGAGCTTCACCTGCTTCTGGCCCAGGGACGTGGGGTAAGGAGAGGAGATGGGGTCAGGAGGCTGGCAGGGCGAGGAGAGATTAACCACTGTTCCAAGGTGGCTCTTGATCCACAGATCAAGCTCGTGTGGGCAGGAACAGGAGGGTAGGAAAGGTCTGTAAGAGTTTTCACAATAGGACAGAACCGAAAGGGACGATGGGAAGGAGCCTTTGATGTAAAGATTTGCAAGGCAAGTGGTGAGGGAGATTTGCATCCACAAAGGCCACATGGTTAATGTAACACTTTAAATAATTACATAACTTATCCTTGGGCAAAAGAGCACTACTAGGAAATCAGGTAGACAGGGTTAGCCTAATACTGAGCCTTTCTTTTTTGATTCATTTCCACCAATTAAAAAAAATACAGTGAGAGGAAATATATATTCCTTAATAGCAAGGAATCTCCTGTCTTTATAATGGTGATGGTTTCAATTTCGCTATGAGTCAGTCAAATCTCTGATACACATGCTTGTCAGGAAAGAAAAATCTAGAAGAAAGTGCATCTCAGAGTTCAAAGTGCTTATTGCTGATAGGGGCAGACAGAGCCTTTTTCTTTTCTTCTTTATGCTTTCCCCCAAGTTCCTCCCATAACTATTTATTTCCTTCAGGAATCAGAAAATTTTCATGTTACTTAGAATTAAAAAGCAAATTACGCAGCAAAGTGGGAAAGGGTCTACAACCCAGCTCCCCGGAATTGCTGGTCTCATCCCTCACTCCCTCGACAGGCGCAGTCTCCGCGGGGCCCTGTGCCAGCCCTGGGGCTGCCCTCCCGGCCTGGAGGGGCAACAGGGAGGGACCCGAGACACTGTGGGTGGGGCGGTCCTTCCCTGGGTGGGGAAGGGTGTCCCCCGCCCTGTAGCATGCTCAGCATCCCTGGCCCAAATCCAGAGAAGGCTGGGAGCTTTCCCATTCATTCCCCACATCCATCATCGGGATAATCAAATTACCGCCCTCACGGGTGGGACCACTCGCAGTTAGAAGCCCTCAGAGAGTCCTGAGCCTTCAGGAAAACTAAGGCGTGTGTGCAGTGCAGAGAAATCCCACACAGCAAACGCGCCCTGCCCTCTAATCTCTTTCTCAGGATGAGAGAGGAGGCCCTACAACCAACATTCTGGTCCCATCACAGTATAATCTCCCTTTCTGCAAACCAGAGGAAGGGAGGAGAATGGGGTGGACAGGCCTCTTACTGAGAACGTTGTGACCCGACTCAAAATATGCACCACAGGCACGGTGCTAGCACCGGCCCCTCCCAGAGCCACTGTCACCAAAGAGAATTCATCCAAGGCTCAGCCTGCAGGGGCTGAGAGAGGAGGATGGAGAACTCAGGTGCCTTCGATGTCTCCTGGGGGTGAGACACAACAGCCAGGCACCACTCCACTCCCCGTGCGGCCTCACAGGACAGGAGCCTCTGGACACGTCAGGCGCCCTGCCGGCAAGCAGGACAGGAAGCCCCGTGGCAGCAGTGGCACCTGCCGGGGAGGCCACAGGCTGTGTAGTCAGTGAGGCCCTGGGGCAACTGCAGGGCGGTCTCTTACTGACTGCGCTGCCTCGGGAAACGCATTGAACTCTCAGAGCCTCAGTCTCCTCTTCTGTAAAATGGGACAGCAGCCCCTACCTCATAGCAGTAATCTCCACGACGCACCCAGCACGGGGCTTGGCGCCTCCTAGGTGCTCACAAAAGGGTAATTACTTTTTTTTAAATAGGTTAGATGATACTGTCTTCAACTCTGTGATTAAGAGCACATGATCTTTCCTCAGCCCGCAGCTTGGTTTCTTGAGACCTGCCTCCACAGGGCTAACTCATCGTTTACCCACAGCAGAGCTGGAGTGACCGCTCAGGCCCCGGGCTGTGGGGCAGAACCAGGTGGCCAGTAGCTGCCTGGCCAGTACTTCCAGTGAAATGCCGATGGGGCAGCGGCCCCTCGTCTGCGCCTGATGTGACATGCTTCTGTGTGAGTCGTGGGAAGAAGGCGAGGCTGCCCCTGGCCCTCCCCGCAGGCCAGCGTGCTGGCGTGGAAAGGGTGCTGGAGGAGAGCAGGCCTTCGGTGGGAACGGGCAGGCTTTTCTTTTCCACAGTGGAGGAAAGCCAAACTGTAATTCCTATTTTTCAAGCCGCATCCTCTGCCAAGCTGGCCTCTCCAGCTTTTGCTGGGACGGAAAATTGCACAGGGCTGCTCTCCCCTCCCCCTGCCTTTGTGCTAACATGAGACTCGCTTTTGTTCTGCTGACGCGGCAATCCTGGCAGGAAACTGACCCCAAGGAGAGGGGACATTTCTCCTGGCATCCTTGCCCTTGGCCGTAGCCTCAAGGAAAAGCTAAGAGGTGGGCTGGGGAGGGACACTCTAGGGGTCCCGGGGCCCAAGGGGACCTCTCCGAGGTACAAGTGGGAACCCCGAGCAAGGAGAACGGGGCCAAGTCCCTGAGAACAGCATTTTCGTGAACTTGTGGGTGGAAAGGATTACGTAACCACGCAAGCTCTCAGGAGCGAGGGAGAAGGTCGGCTCAAGTTCTTTCCCATCCTGGGACGTGTTTCCAGAGCTGGTTTTGCCTTGCATCCAGAAGAGAGTTGTAACTCACTGCTTTCCTTTCCTTCCTTGAAGAAAAATCTACATTTAGAGACCAGTTCAACTTGAATATCCAGGTTGATCATTTAAGTATGACTCCAAGATACGAAATACCAAGCAAGTCCAAGGAATGTCCTGGGACCCTGTGTTTGCCTTTCCTGAGAACCTACTCAAGGCCAGGGAGAAAAGCCAGTGACACAGGGGTCACTGTCCCATTTAGCAGATGTGGAAACCGAGGCTCAGGGTGGTGGGATGTCAGCTGCCTGACGTCACGCGGCTGGGTCTGTTTGACTCCAAAGCTCGTGCTCTGGAGCACTGATATTCGGCTGTTGCAGCTGGCACACTGGGTTTTCTCCAATAGGAAAAAATTCCAGTGCAATTGCACACTTTCCCCGTGGAAGAACTAAAAACATTAGCTTTTTTAGGCAAATGATTCTCCGAGTAGATGGGGGCCTGGCAAATACATCCACCCTGTCTCTAAACCCGCTCGGTGATGACAACATCTGGCTGATGTGCTGATCGAGGATCCGTGGAGTCGGGGAGGAGACAGCGGGCTCCTGTGCGACCCAGGGAGTCTCCCCATCTCTGGGCCTGCTCCCACGTCTGCAAAGTGGAAAAGACCTGAAAGGCCCTTCCAGCTCTAAATATCTGTGATGTAGGGTGACGGTCAATTTGCTGAATATCTCTGCATGAAAATAACAGTGAGTCCTGCACTGCTGCTAGTTATGTGCCAGGCACTCATCTAATCCTCATGACAACTCTATCATTTAAGTACCATTACTATCCGCAATTTGAAACAAAGATATGAAATGTGGTGTGCTTAAGTAGTTTACCCGAGGTAACAGGATGGATGAGCAGGGGCAGTGGGATTTGAGCGAGGGCCATCTGACTTCAGGCCCGAAGCCACACATGTGTTTGAATCCCAGATCTGCCATTTGTGCAAGCAATTACCATTTCTCTGTGCCTCAATTTCTTCATCTGTGAAATGGGTATAGTAATGTCTACCCTGCAGGGTGGTTCTGAGGACTAAACGAGGTAATAGATGAAAGGCACTCGGCCCAGCGACCGGCCCACAGTAGACATCCCACAAATGGTAGCTATTACTACGTGAAGAAATAACACTGGTTTGGGTCACTCATTGTTTTGAGCTGAAGCCCTGATGGTATCCTTTGTTAGGAAGTTTTTTTGGGGGGGAAGGGACACAATGTCCTGCGGGCAAGGACCAGCCATCACGGCATTAACTGCTCCACAGGCCTGGAGTGGTGCCCGACATTCAGACGGGTTTAGAGCTGTGGGAGGCAGGCAGGCAGGCACAATTTCTGAAATGGCCCTCCAAAGATGTCCCGCCCTCATCCGCAGAGCCCAGAGCCCGTGCTCTGATGAGATCCTGCTCCTGGGATCACCTTATATTATACGCCACAGTTCCCTGTAATAGAGGGAGATGCTCCGCGGTTGGCCAGGTGGGCACATCGTAAGTGCATGAGCCCTTAAAAGCAAACAGCTTTCCCTGACTGAAGGCAGAAGGGGACGTCAGGGAGATTCAAAGCACAAGAAAGATGCAACGCCCCACTGCAGCCTGAAGACGGATGAGGAGCGTGGGCAGCTTCTGGAAGCCGAAGCAGTCCCCGGCTGACTGTCAGCAAGGAGAGAGGTATCTCGACTCTGTAGCTGCAAGGAGCTGAATTCTGCCAACAGCCTGAAGGAGGCTGGAAGCACTTCTTCCCCAAACCCTCCGGAGAGGAGCCCAGCCCAGCCCCGATCTTGCCTTTGGCCTTGTGAGACCCCAGACAGAGAACCCTGCTGAGCCTGCCTGGACATCTGACCAACAGAACTGAGAGAAAGCAAACGGGTGCTGTCTTAAGCTGCTAACTCGGTGGTAATTTGTTACACAGCGAAAGAAAACTAATACAGCAGGCATAATCATACATGCCACTCACCACCAAACTTCGTGAGCTCTAACTATTCCCATTTTAGAGACAGGAGAAACTAAGGCTCCGAGAGGTGAAGTGTCTTGCCTAAGGTCATACAGCAAGTAAACCGTGTAGCATCTAACCCTGAAGCCCGTCTTCTTAGGCACTAATTTCCACAAATGACTGAGACTGGTCACTGGGGCAATGCCTCGAGGAGGATGAGCTGAGAGACCTGGGAGCTGGCCTGGACCCCGCGGCCCCATCTGAGAGCACGTCTCACCCACCTGGCAGAAAGGGAATGATCCGCTGTTTGGGGTCCTTCTGTCCTCCTTCCATGGGAAATTTGTCCAACATCTGCATCTAAACAGGGGGAGAATCGCAAAAATGAAAGGCTTTAATATGATAAATGCGTCTCTGACATTTTAAAGGAATTACGTGAACTATGTAATTTGTATACAAAAGATCACAGTTCAGCTTTTCAGAAACCCAAACCAACAGAGAAGGCAACATCAATGGGGCCTAGGATCTCCCTGAAAGCAATTCTTTGTGCCCACGGCTGCTGGACTGGTGAAGGCTCGGAGCTGGGAGAGACCATGCTCAGTTTCCCCGGGGGCTCCAGCCACACGACCTGAAATATGACCAACACCCCGAGAGCCACCAGAACTCCTGGACAGCAGGCCACCCTGTTCCTAAGAACTGCCAGGTTGTATGAAGGAACAAACCCTTGGACTCCATTAATCCAGTCAGGTCCACGCCCATGACATGATTACAGCCCCGCCCCATGCAGAATTCCCCAGGTTGGCTCAACAGACAGCTCCGTGCTGGCGCACGGGGTACGGCAACAAAGACTCACGGTCTCGAGAGAGCCTGAACAGTGAACTGACCATAACAGGGTGGCGTAGGCAACACCCTCAGAGGTTGCTGTGGGACAGAGGAAGAACAGGGGCTGAGTACCCAGGACAAAAAGCCTCACCAGGGCAAGAAATGCCTCTCTGATGTCTTAAGGAATTAATGGAGAATATCTGATACGATACAAGATCACAAGGATACGCTACCTGTGGTCTTGGGAAAGTGACACACCTTGGGCCTCCCCTTTTAGCTGGCCATGATGATACCAACTGGCAGCGTTTCTTTATGGATTAAGCCGGGCTGTGGAGTCATAACGCAGCTTCAGACTTTGCTAAGTTCCCTGATTAATAATATTCATATTGCTAATATTAAACAATAATTAGTAACCACTACTGACACCTGTTTGGGTTTACAGTTAACGAGCCTTCTCATACACACGGTTTTATCTGACCTTCATGATAACCTTGTGAAATAGATGTACGATCCCCAGTCACAGACGGGGAAACGGGGCAGCAGAGAGGGACAGGGAACTGCCCGAGGTGGCACAGCTGAGCAGGGTCCAGCCAGCTCAAGGATTTTCATCTAAATCCCATTCTCTCTGCCTAGGACCGCTCTCCCAGGTGGCTTCGCAGTGTCACATGAATGGGAAACGTCAGCTTGGGACGAGGTACATGTCGCCTCCATGCTCAGGTGAAGAGCTTTCCTTCTTTCTAAAAGCAGGTGATTAATCAGCTTCAGCCGCACAGTCTTGAGGAGATTTATAGGCTTTGCCTAACACTATCTTCTTTTTCCTTCTCAATTTTATTTCAGACAATGCTGAAACACCATTAAAGGGAACCTTTATTTACTTTTTTTGGTGAGGAAGATTGGCCCTGAGCTAACATCTGTGCCAGTCTTCTTCCATTTTATGTGGGATGCTGTCACAGTGTGGCTTGATAAGCGGCATGTAAGTCCATGTCCGGGATGTGAACTTGAGAACCCGAGGCCAACAAAGCGGAGTGTGTGAACTCAACCACTATGCCACTGTGCTAGCCCCTAAAGGGAATCTTTTTCTTTTGAGGAAGACTGGCCCTGAGCTAACATGTGCCAATCCTCCTCTTTTTGCTAAGGAAGACTGGCCCTGAGCTAACATCTGTGCCCATCTTCCTCCACGTTATATGTGGGACGCCTGCCACAGCACAGCTTACCAAGCGGTGCCATGTCTGCACTGGGGATCCACACTGGTGAACCCCAGGCCGCCGAAGCAGAACGTGTGAACTTAACCACTGCACCGCTGGGCCGGCCCCAGGGAATTTTTAAAAAAACAGGTATGCACCAGTACTCTGTGCATCCTAGCCTGCCTGTTCCCTTCTCCTGGTCCCCCTGAGCCTGTCTGGGTGGACACACTGGCTGAAGAGGCCCCACCAGAGCCGTATTTTCCATCCTCCTGGGGGTCTGCACTGCTAATGTAGAAAGTTACTCTCTCGCCTCTTGTCCTGACTTGTCTTTACCCAGATAAGTGTGGCCCAAAGAGCTCAAGTGTCTCCCCGAGTGTTATTCATTAATTTGAGGCAGCAGGCTTAGGTTTAAATGCTGCAAAGTCTAGCCACAGACGGCACCCCTGGGGTCAAATCCTGACGCTTCCTCAGGCCGGCCGTGTGTCCTCGGCCAGACCCCTCACCCGTGGAGCCTGACTCACCGCCCGCAGACGGAGGAGCACGGGCTGCTCGGCAGGGAGCCTGTGTGGACAAGCACTGAACGCGACCTTTTGGGGGGCATGCAGGCGCTCAACCAGAAACCCCCCCTCCTCGCACTCCGCCCATAATGAACACGTTATTCTCAAAGTTATTTGGGAATCATTTTTAGCAGTTTGTGAGGCTGTTGTGGTTTTTAAAATTGTGGTAAATATACATAGTATAAAATTTACCATTTTAAGCGTACAATTAAGTGGTATTGAGTACGTTCACATTGTTGTGCAAGCATCACCACCATCCGTCCCCAGAATCTCTTCATCACCCCAAACCGAAACCTATACCCATTCCCTCCCCCAGCCCCGGCAACCGCCGTCCCACTTCCCATCCATGCCAGTCTGACGGTTCTAGGCACCACACAGAAGCAGAACCACAACTGTCCTTCTGTGGCTGGCTTATTTCGCTAAGCATGATGTCCTTAAGCTTCACCCATGTTGTAGCGTGTGTCAGAATGTCCTTCCTTTTTACAGCTGGATCACATTCCATCGTGAGGTTGTGTTCTAAGGCTGGCAAACTCCTCAGCCCACCCAAGCCCCCGCAGTGGCCGTGCTGGGCCGCCCGACGGAACTTCCTGCAGCAATGGAAACATTGTGTACCTGCCCTGTGCCTTATGGTAGCCACTGGCCCTGGGTGCCCACTGAGCACGTGAAATGTGGCTCCTGAGACTGAGGAACTGAAATTTTTATTTAACTTACATTTACGTTTAAGTAGCCTCATGTGACTAGTGGCCACCATGTGGGACAGTGCAGCGCTGGACGTGGTACCCATCCTCCTCTTTTAGCCATCTCCAGTTTTATTTCATTTTCTAACCATCCTATCAACGGTACGGCATCTGTAAGACTGCTATTCGAAGCACAGGCGATCAAAGGCCTGTGGGCTATTCTGCTTTTGGTCTTAGTGGGTCCAGGTTCGCAGGCCACAAGCTGCTTCTACTCAGAGAACTGTCACACTTGGCACCCACAGGCTTTGAGGCAGACATAGGCAACGTTCCAGACCCTCGGTGGGGACCCCAGACCCAGGCCTTCTGCAGCAGCAGGACCAGAAGCATGGTGGGCAAATCCAACGGCAGCCGTTATCCTTGCAAACTGGCAAGTCCACGCCCGTCCCCCAGATAATAAAGGCAGTGGTGCTCAGGGTGCGGAGAATGAGTCAGCCTGCAGGGCGGGAAGGGACAGGGAGCCACGTCAAGCTGCCACATCACAAGCCTCCAAGGGGAATGAGAGAACACTCCATCAGCAGTTCTCAAGACATCAGCTTTTGGCGGAGGGAAAGGACACAGCTGTCCAAGGCACACCGTGGAAGCAGGCCTGGAGGTCCACACGTGGTTCCTGTTAGTGGCAGACTGTGCGGGGAGGGCTCGCCTCCCTCAGCCTCACAGAAGCCCAGCCCCAGGACAGCCAAGGCAGGCCGTGCAGAAGGGCCAGGGGGACTGTCACGGGCAGCCGCAGGCTGGTGGGAAGCCACGTGGTCCTCTGAGCAGGACATGACAACATCCCTGGGCCTGCTCTCCATATGTGGTTGGCTGTCTTTGGGGACTGTCCCCTCAATGAGCTGGTACGCCTAAATGTCAGCATGCCCTGGTGTCCTGGTGGATACACCACTTGGAGTCTGCCATCTCTCCTGTCTGTCCACTTCTCTCATCGTTACTGCCCCTCCACAGGCCAGGTCAGAGTTCTTTTTTAGCCCAACTCCCTTACTGGTCTGCCTGCCTTCTGGCCTGCCCCACCACCTCCTCACTGGTACACAGTAGGCACATGGTACAAATTTGTGCAAAGAATGAATGAATCAACGAATGAACAAACGAATGAAAAAAGTGGTTAACTGGTCTGGTCAGCCACCGCCTAGGACAGGAGAAATTATGCTCCAGGCGGTAACAGCAGGGCCTGGACTTGGGTGGAGACGCTACTGACCAGCGAAATCTTGCCTCTTTCTATTTTACAAATAGAGAATTGCCAACTGTGTGGAAAAAGGCAACTACCGTGCTTTCTCAGATACACGCCATTGATATGGCCATAGCTTATCAGACAGAAGGAAAACAATATTCCATCAAGCAGGTACAACCTGTGAGGGCACACCCCAGTCTCAGAAGTTAACATCCGAGGGACAGAGCGCGCCTGACGGTCCAGCAGAGGCGGTGTGTGGATGCGGGTGGTGGCATCCCCAGCCAGGCATGGGCTGGGATCTCACTGGGAAGCCTTTCCAGCTGCAAAGCCTGCCTGGGACATGAGAACTCCTCAGTTCTGCCCCCCATTCCTGCCCCCGAAAAGACAGGACAAACACTCTCCTCCCTTTGGCTTCTGTGGTGGAGTGTGGGGGCTTCTGAGCAGACAGCCCCCAAAGGTAAGTGCCGTGGGCTTTTGCTGTGTGACCTGGGACAGCCTCTTCTGTCTCTGGACATCAGCAACCTTCTACACTGAGAAACAAAGGTGCAGATCAAGACGCTACCTCCAGCTGGGTTTCAGCTCAGAGACAGGCCGCGTCTAGAACAGCGCTCCCCCGAAAGCCCCTGTGCCTAGCAGCAGCCTCTCTGGGCCCCCAGAGCACGGAGCATCCCTGCTTACAGGACACGTGGCTGACGCTTCTCCCGAGAGCTCCCGGCTGGGCAGTGAGGCCCAGCGGCCTGCGCCGCCTGCCCTCGCAACTTGCCAGATGCCAGCGCAGAGTCCTGCTCATTCTCGCCTCTGCACACGCGGGCTCCTCTGCGTGGATGCCCTTCCCCATCCTGTGGGCGGGTCAGCTCCTGACTCTCTGTCAAGACGCTCCTTAGAAGTCCCCTCCTCCAGGAAGCAAGCCCTGCCTGACCTCCCGGGTGGGGACAAGACCCCTCTCTGAACACCTGGGGTCTGGCTCAGCAGATGCTCAGCTGTGCTCCTGTGCGGGTCGCCCTCCCTCCAGTGACGGCCATGGGCCTCGGCCTAGGGGACACGAAGAACCAGTGGGAAGGCTCAGAGGGCAAAGGCCGCAAGGCGCAGCGGCCTGTCTGGGAAGGGCTACGCTCCGCTCCAGCAGCCTCCGCAGGACAGACTGCCCACGCCCGACGGCAGGCGCCAGAAGGACCCAAAGGGCGGCCAGACACAGAACTCGGGGCGGGAAGACCATCCTCGATGACACAGGCTCCAGGGCAGCGCTGGGGCTCAAGGCGGCGGGGGCGCAGATGTGAGCAGCCCGGGTCTCACACTGGCCACACCAGGCTCCAGTCCCAGCCACGCTGCCTTCCGGGATGTGGCCCTGCCTCTCTGAGCTTCTGAGTGACACGGACACGGCGCGACTTCACGCTTCTATGAGGACTGCACGAGACAGCATGCGAAATAGCACTGGGCGCATTTCAGTGAACGGTCACCAACGTTGTCACTACGTCACTCAGCCAAACCACGTTTCCGGAGTCGCTGCCCCTTAGCTCGAGTGACATTCTTGTCATCTCCAGCGCCCGGCTCGGATGCCAGCTCCCTCCGCCACACTGACGGGCTCTTCAGTGTGAGCCCAGGCTAGGGCAGACAGGGAGTTCAGAGAGGTTGAGTGGCCTGCCCAAGGCCACACAGCTGGTAAGACAGAGGGCTGGGGCCTGATGCCAGGTCTTCCCATCCCGACCCCAGAGCTCTCTTGCCTGCACCCTCATGCGAGTGACACACGAGGCCAGATGTCCAGCAGCAGTGGCAGGCATGACTATCAGGGTCCCGCTTTACCAGGACAAGAGAGTCAGGAAATCACAGCGGACGGTGAGCTGTCATAAAGGGGGCCCTCCTGCTGGTGACTGTTGAGTCTTCCCCCCCAGGAGCCTGAGTCATGCCCGTTCCTTCTGCCCAGGCGGCCTCTCTGCAGACGCTTCCTCTGCCCGAATGGCATGCGCCAGCAGAGGGGACGTTCACTGCTTTCTGCCACCTACAGGCTGTCTCCTCACTTTGGCAGCAGTTCTCTGGTCTCCTCTGGGGCCTCTCCTCCTCTGTCCATCCACACCCATCGGCGCGATGCTGGTTCTGCTCCAGGCCCCGGGCTGGCCCTGACTGGCCCGGCCACCAACCCAAGAGGAGCCAAGGACACTCAACTTAAACTGTTCAGTGTCTGCGTCGCCCTGAAGTCACCGAGCTGAGCTGGTGGACACAGCCTGGAGCTGTGGCTGCCACCCCAGACAACACCACCCCCCACCTCCGAGGCAGAGAAAGTGTCAGCTTAAGAGCAACTCTGCCTGTTACTTTACCCTCGAAATGAGTTTATTTGGGAACAGCCAAAAGCATCGCAATTCGGATGTGCACGTTCTGGCAAACCACAGGCAAAGCCAGACAACAAAGCGGGGAGCTGCCTTTACGGAGGAAAGTGGGAGTGGGGACGGGAAATGGCAATTGAAGGAGGCAACAGCTCTTCACCAGCTGAGCTGCGGTGTCTCTCAGTGGCTGGGCTGTTGCTAGGTGGGGGAGAAATCTTCCTTCAGTAGTAAAGCAGTTTTACATATGTCCTGTTGAGATGCAAGCACGCCTCCCTTCCTGTTTGGTGTGACTGACATACGTGACAGGGCCTGAGAGCTCCCCCTACAGGCTTCCTGACTCCAGTTTAGTTAAGGCTTCTTTTATTAATTTTCACAAAAGCCAAGAAGTGGAGAAAGGCAGGTCCGTGTTGACACTGTGGCCCCTAGATCCAGCCACACCTGAAGCCAAGTACCCTGGGTCTCCTCAGCTGCATTTAGCTAATCAATGTTCCTTTTGAATAATCCATCTTGACTGTGTTTCTGTCACCTGCGACTAAAACAGTTCTGACTAAACAAGATCTCACAGCCAGTAAGTGGCAGGATTTGGATGAAAGCCCAGGATCTTAACCACTCTATTAAACTGGCATCATCTCCTGCTCCAATCTTCATGCCAACTCCTAGCAGCAGCCCACGCCATCAACAACCCCAACAGCTGCCATTTGCTCTGGGCTTGACAGCCCAGAAACTGCTCTCACACACATCATCACTTTTTCAAAAAAAGAAATTGAGATATATCACATACCATAAAATTTGCCCTTTTAAAGTATACAACTCAACGGTTTTCAGTATATCCACAGGGGTGTGCAACCATGACCACTATCTAATTCCAGGACATTTTCATTACCCAACAAGATACCCAGCACCCATCAGCAGTCTCTCCTTCTTGCCCCCTCCTCAGCCCCTGGCAACCACTCATCTGCTTCCTGTCTCTACGGGTTTGCCTCTTCTTGCCACATATCATCACTTTTAACTCCATAGGAACCTTGTAAAGTAGCCACTAGAGAGAGGAGCACTGGACAGCAGAGTGGCTAACACTGTGGACTCTAGTGTCACCTGCCCAGCTTCAAATCCTTGTTCTGACACTCACTAGCTGTGTGACCTTGGGCAAATGACTTAACCTCTCTGAGCCTGGGTTTCTTCATCTGTATAATCCGATAAGCTTGAAATGAGGATTAAATAAGTCACTACATCTAGATGTTTCACAGCCAGTGCTCCAGGAAGGCCAACTGTTTCTATTATCATCACCCCCATGTTACTGATGAGGACAACTGGCACAGAGGGGTTAAGGGGTGTGCCCAAGGCCACCCATCACAGGTGGCAGGGCCCCAAGTCTCCTGAGTCTGCGGCTTTTTCCATTACGCCACACTGGCCTAGCTGTTCCTCCATGAGAGCTCAGCCTCCCCACACCCTGTGAGCCAAGTTCCTTGTAAAAACACCCGGGCTACCTGCCAGGCAGGAGGGAGGGAGTGGGTCATGAAATCACCTCACTTTAGGGTGTCGCAGGCGGTGGGCTGGTCTCCTTGCCTGGCCCCGGGACAGCTGGCTGGCTGGTGGGGTCTCGCCCTGCCCTCTTCCAGCCCCTCACTGGGGCACAGGGGTGGGTGCTTCCAGGAGAGTGGGACCCTGGAATCCCCGACTCCCCATGCCAGCCGCCCGCCTGCGGCTCTTTAGAGCAGCCTGGAACTCTGTTTTCAGATGACCATGTTACAGGAGGGGAGCCTCAGGAGCTATTTACGTCCTAGCAAACCCCCAATTATTGCCAATTGTACTCAGTGGGCAAGAAAACCTCACTTTAGGCTCTGGTAGAAATAAGAAAGTGGAGTCAGAGGAGGAGAGTGGAGGAAATCAGGCCGTGGGCCAGGGAGCCCCGTGACCCAACCTTGGCTCAAGTGCCCCCCAACGATGTCACCTCGGAGAGCCCCATCTGAGCAGAGGGACAGCAGATGACAGCTAGTGTGCTGGCTGAGCGAGGCACAACTCATTTAACTGTCACGACAGACCCAGGAGGAAAGTGCTTCCGTTCTTAATAGGCAGATGGGGAAACTGAAGCTCAGAAACACACAGAGGGGACATAGAGCCGAGACCTGAAAAGGCAAAGCTGAGATTTGAGCCCAGGTCCATCTAAGCCCAGAAGTCAAGGTCTGAAGCCTGGGCTAGGCTGGAACAGAGAGCTCGGCGACACTCCCACTCCTGCCACACAGCCTGGGCCACGCACTACAAAACAGCCGCAACTAGCACCTCCATCCGCGCTTCCAGGACCCCCTCCCCACTCCCTTCCTGTAGAACCCGCCCCTCCAGATGCTGTTGTCCTCACCACCCCCGATCCCCAGTCCTCTGGCGGCAGCCGACAGCCTTGGGGTGGACTCCGACCCGGACCAACCACCAGGTTCTCTCTCCTCGAGCCTGGAATCGGTACCCAGAAATGCCAGTGCATGGACGACAGCAAAGGGCACTTCAACTTGGGGACCAAAAGTGCTGTTTGGGGATCCCGTGGGGGTGGGGGCCAATGGGCAAGTGGTGGGGGCAGGTCCAGAGAAGCTGGCAGGAAAAGGAAGCAGGCTCGATGGGAGATGCTGCGGCCACAACGATGCACGGCCTGGAGCCGCTGGGCCTCTGGGGGGCCACAGTGTTGTCGGTTCTGGGCCCCGTGAGGCTGGCTGCTTATCCCACTCTGGGTTCCACAGGGCACACCTGCTGCCTCCCATCCATCCGCCCCACTCCTCTCTAAGCTCCCGAGCGGGCGTGTGCTCCATGGTGTCAATAACCCCTAGGAGGGCAATCACGCCTGCCACTGCTCCCCCCGCTTCCTTCCTGGGGGTCGTCAGGCAGGCAAGAGGCCTCTGAAGGCAACACACAGGTGGCCTCCCTGCACAGACCCTCAGCGACGCAGTCCGGCCAGCAGCTTGTGAAACGTCCACCACATCCTTCTCGGACCTGAAGACCTGCTGTGATGGGTCTGCTCGGATCGCCCGGGCATCTGGGGAAGAGGCCCAGGGACCTCGGTCATCCTCGCACACGACTGTGCCTCCCGCCACGGCGTTTAAAGTGCTGGCCGTTACCTCTGTCACCTTCCCTTCCTTTCCCGCAGGGGTCAGCCCTTTCCCAGCCCGTGTGCCTGCTCCTGCCAAGCCCACTGCGGATGGCGTCTGAGCATCGTTAACACAGAGCCTCCTGTGTGTTCACATCCAGCACCCGTCTGCTGTGGACCAGAAGAACACCACAATCTGCACACGATGCTGTCTGAGTCTGTTGCAGAGCGAACACAAAACATCCCTGATGAGGTCCTCACATGTTAAACAGGTGACTGGTGTCTCAACCGCTTTCTCTGATGCAGACTCGGCAGGCCGTTAAGCTGGCGGCTGAAACGGGTTAGTGACTGTCTTAGTGGTATTAGGGAGTCAGGTAGCAGGGCACTGTCATCTCCCCTCCACCTTTGAAATAATGGAACACAGGCTCTGAAAATCCCCTGTTCTACATTTTCAGGAACAGACTAGGCCCGTACAAGTGAGGATGCCTGTGGTGAACATCACTCAACTCTCAGGGAGAACATGTGAGGCGAAGAGGCGGTGTGGGAGGGCAGGGCTGTCTTCTCCCATCCAGCAACATCTACTTTCATCCCATCACAGCCATTCCCTCCACCCCTGACTCCAGGGGCAGAGCGGGGACGCAGATAAGCCCACTGGCCAACACATTCCTGAACCATATTGACTGGCTTAGAGATAAGCCTAGGAAACACAACACCCTCTTTGTTGGGACTTCTGGGAAATGACCTTTCACTCTTTCCTGCTGAGTCTGAGCCCAGAGTATTTTGTAACCAAGTGGGACCTGAGGATAAAGCCAAACACCATGGAAAGAGGAACGCAGAACGAGAGGAAGGAACTGTGTGAGAGGACACTGGTGGGAAAACCCTCTGGATCAAGCTGTGCCTGAAGCCCGCAAGGTTTCTTCTCCGGGATATTCAGTTACACCAGCCAAAAAAATCCCCGTTTACTTAAGCCAGTTTGAGCTGGGTTTCTATCAACTGAAGCAGCTGAAGCATCCTAACGGGTACAAGGAGGAAAGGAAGACAGCCATCTCAGGACGAAGCCCTGTGTTGGCCTGCAATGTGACGTGAGCCCCTCACCATGCGCAGGGAGGACTCACGGGTTTGGGAAGCTGGGCGAGTTCCCATCTCCCGTGACCCATGTTTTCTAAAGACCTCTGCCAGGCCACACCAGGCACTGTGGCTTCTCACGCAGACACACTTGCTTTGAGTTGCTGGCCCTTGGTCAGTCAGGAGAAAGCTACCGCCCTAGGGTTTAGACTTCTTTTACTCTAGTGGGGACGGGCTTACACGGGGCTGTCTGCATTTGGCCTGGCTCCCTGGGAGACTGGCAGTGCTCAGGGTGGTTGTCAGTTCGTTCATTCATTCATTCACCAAACCCTGACTGGACACACACTGTGCCCTTGAATAAAACATTAAGGAGAGAGAGGATGACGGAGACGTGGGTCCTTCCCAGAGAGCCTCGGTGTAGAGGGGGAGAGAGACCAGCAGACAACTTTCATATCGAGTCAGGACAGGGACACACGAGCTGTGGGGTCCCGGAGAGGAGGCCTCGCTGGATCAAAGTCAGACCCAGAAGATGAGAGTCTGAGGGGCAGCAGGAGGCACCTGTGCCAACGGGCGGGTTAGGAGGGCACATGGGCGTGTTCCAGGCAAGGAAGGGCAGGGTCAAAGTCCTCGGGGAGAGGGCGGGCCTGGTGCCCTCAGAGCAGGGCAGGCACTCCAGAGTGTGGAGGCTGCCAGGGGAGGAGGCCGAGGCGAGCGGGAGACATGGGGCCGAATGCAGGGCTGAACGGCCCGAGAATCCTCAACACGCTCGACAAACGCAGCTCCCTGCAAACACGATCGTGGCTCACGACACGAGCTCGAGATCCACCTCCAAGGCCACAGAGAAACACTTCCAGAAACCCTCCATTCCGGAGCAGTCAGCAAGCAGCCCTTCCTTCATTGGGGAAACACTGAATACCAAGGCATAGAGCGACAAAGCACATTCCTCATGCCCCAAAGTGATGGACATCTTATTTTTTCAAATATGGAAGGCTCCACAAATTTGCGTGTCACCTTGCGCGGGGGGCCCTGCTAATCTTCCGCACATCATTTTAGTCTTGGTATCGGTGCTGCTGAAGCGCTCGTGGAGGTCATTTGTAAGTCTAGAGAATAAAATAGAATGCTGCACATCCACTGTGGGGGAGGGTCTGGGCTCTGACGTCAAAATGGAAAGCAAGGCCTAACAAACTCTTTCCCACCCTGCAGTTCCCTGCAGATCCCAAATCCTTACCTGGAGGTCAAAGAACTTGCTGTAGCGCCGGTAAATGGCCTCGGTGGAGCCGCTGGACCACGTGACCCGGATGATGTAGACCTGTGGAGAGGGACAGAGGAGACGGGCGTTAACACAAGGGGGCCTTTCCATTCCAGGATGTGGCAGCACAGCACCAGGTTCAGAGTCAGACAGACCTGGGTTTGAATCTCAGCTCTGCCACCAACCAGCTGTGTGACTTTGGACAGGTTACCTGCTCTCTCTGAGCCTCAGCTTCCTCCATAATAAAATTGGGTAATAACCCCCACCTCTGAGAGTTGTGCAAAGCATTAAATGAAATCAAGTACAAGGAAGTGTCAGCCCCCTGCTCATCTCAGCAGGTGCTGTTGTCTCCAGCAGTGGAAGGATTTCTTGTTCCCCACTCAATTCAGAGAGTCACCGGGCTGGCTATTTTGCTGGTCATTCTTAAAATTTTGACTTTTGCCAGAAGTCATGGGGACCTGCAGTTCTGAGCCCTCTCATATTTTCATAAGCTAAGCCATGACACCATTTCCTGTAGTCAGGCCCAGGCCAAGTCATTTTCTCCCTCTGAGTGCCAATTTCTCCATCGTAAACTGGGCAGCAGCGTCTGTTTCCTCTGCCTCCCAGGGCAGCGTGAGGATCTGACGAGAATGAGGATGGGGAAACACTTTACAAACCACAGGGCCATGTTTCCAACCTTCGTCACAAGTCACGGCACACACAGAAAATAAAACACTGATGACGAATTCGGGCAAACTGAGGTGGCAGCAGGAAGTCAGAGAACCTGGCTGGGGACTCCGGTGGCCCTGGACACCACGTGGACACTCAAAGGCTAAGTGATCAGCACCCCATAACCACGCCCGGCTAGCACAAATGATCTGTTGTTATACGATGGTTTGACAATTAAAAGATACATATGTGAAAGCTCTTTGGGAACAGAGAAATGCTGCACAGACACGAGGGGCTCAGTGTTGTTAGAGGCCACGAGGGGACACGGGTAGGGCCCCTGCCCTCCAAGGACCGAGGGTTGGCTGGAGAGACAACACACACACAAATGAAGACAACACGTGGGCAGTGGACATCGGTTATCTTTTGCCCAGTACTGATTACCCTTCTTTTCAACCAAAGTGCCTCGACTTTTCTCCTGGGAACCTCCTTCCCCACCTCATAAAGCCCCTTAGATACGGGGGCAGGTACCATTCATTCTCCACGCTGACTGGCTGAGGAGTGAGCAGGTGACTTGCGCCAGGCCAATCAGAGCCGGCAGGAGGCAGCCCTGGGACTTCTGCCCCACCCTTGAGAAAGAGAAGCTCTCTTTCCGTGAGGTGGCCAGCTGTCAGGACGGGGACCCGGAGCTGCGGGGCACCTCATCCTCTCTTGGGAGGGCCCGCCTGAGAAGGAGGCCCCATCAGAAGATTCCTGACGACACAGTCTGACCCTCAGGTCCAGCTCTGCTTGACACTCAGCCTACCCCAGATCCGGCCAGTTTCCTGCGCCAATCAGTCTTGGGTCACACCCACACTCGAAGTATTTTTGAAGCCAATTTAAGTGGGGTTTCTGACACATGTAATTTAGTCCTTACTGGCACAGGAAGGGGGCCCGGACCTTGGAGGCATCTGGTGAACCTTGAAGGACACGTAGATTTAGAGAGCAGGAGAGGAAGGGAGAGACCGTGGGTGGTGGGGGACGGAGCAAAGACCACAACACGGGGAGACGGGGGATTACAGCTGGCAGTGGTTTCCAAAGCGATTTCAGCCAGAGTCTCTAGGTCACCCTCATTCGACACAGAAACAGGCGGCCATGGCGGGCTGGAGCCAGAGCCCAGCGTGAACATCAGGGACTCACGGGGGAAGGTTCCCTACGTGAGAAGAGCTAAAAAACGGAAAGACAAATCTGGAGAAGATGGGAGGTGCCCTGGAACGCCAGGCCAAGGATTTCCCCAGGAATGACCTCTCCCAATCCAATACGGGTTTCATTTCCACGAAGCGTGGCAGGGAGGAAGGAACTTGGGCCCTGGAGTCAAGCAGCTCTAGACTCACGCAATTTCCTAACTCCTGGAGCCTCAGTTTCCTTATCTGTAAAATGGGATCATCAAGCCCATCTCGCACAGTGATGTGACGATTACAGACGGCAGCGCTCCTTGCCTGGCACAGAGGAAAGCTCAAGACGTCCCAGCAGCCCGCACTCTGCTCCCCCAGTGCTCACCCTACCCCTGTTCACAAAACACGCAATTTCCACACCAGGGATGGGGCACCGTGGCCCACCAGTCTCCCTTGTTTGTGCTCGCTGCTCCTGGGCACCTCACGGAGCCAAAGAACAGGCCAGGGCATCCTTTAGGAGGCAGAGCCCCTCGAAAAGGTGATTTCCTAGCAAAAACGGCTATGTCTCCAAAGCCACCTGAATAGTTGTTAGTTTTATTAATAAGAAGACTTCAACTCTGCTTCAAGACGCCAGCATGGGGCGTGTGAATGGCTCCCATTACTTCCTTCCTCCCTTCCCTCTGCAACATTTGTTGAGCACCTCTGTGTGCCAGGCCCTCTGCTACATTCTGGGATGCAACGAGGAGAAAGACGGACCCGGCCCCTGCCCCCGGAGAGCTGGAAGATGGGCGAGAAACCGGCAGACAAGCAAGTACAAATCCAATCCTCAGTCACAGGAAGTGCTCAGGAGGGACCCCAGGGCTGCTTTCCCCGTCGGGGGCGTCGGGTGTTCCTGAAGGGGAGGCCCATCTGAGGCAGCAACCTTCGAGCGGAGACTGAAGGATGAGGAGCCGGCCGGCCGGGAGGAGAGGTGAGGAAAGGGTGTCGCAGTGGGAAGGGAAGTGAGGATCAAGTGCGGCGTGTCTGAGGAGCTGGAGGGAGGTGGGGGGCACGGGAGGCAGGCAGCAGCCACACTGGGAGGGGCCTGCGGGCCCCGGTGAGGAGCTGGATTTCGTTCTCTTAAAGAGTTTTAAGGGGTAGTGGAAGGTGCGGGACATCATGTAATGTATGTTTTAAAGAATATCAATATAAATCCCTTGGGCTGCTGAGTGGAAAATGGTTTGAAGAGGAGCAGGGACACCAGTAAAGAGGCCTTTCCACCACTGAAAGGGACCACGGAACTCAGCCAGTCCAATGGCCCACCTTCCAGATGGGTAAACTGAGACCCAGAAAATATAGACCAAAGGTCCAGTGGCAGTGGGGGATGTGTAAGCAAAGTCTGCAGGATGATCCGTCAAGAATAATGCTGATGTGGGTCAAAAAACAAGAGAAAAAGAAAGGAAGAGCCTCAAAGATTTTATTTTTTCTTAAAACCAACAAAAAGCATTTTTCCATAAATGGAAAAAAAATTCTGCTTACACAATTCATTCTTGATCTCTTGTTTACAGTTTTTAAAGTTCTGTACGTACAGTACAAGGACTCTGCAGCAGGACTAATTGGTTTATTGGAAGAAGCAACCTCTGAACACAATTTACTGCCTGCATTTTTAGGCACAGAGCTCACTTTTTAATGAGAATTGTCCCAAGGCGGGACCTTGGCCTGGCCCAGGGTTTGGGGGCAGGTGAGCGAGCACATGCACCGGGTTCTAACGCCAGCCCCACTGCGGGCTGAGACTCACAAGGCACCGACCTCTCTGGCCACAGTGTCCTGCTCTCTAAAACGGGGACAGTAATCTCTCTTGAGGATTCATCACAAGAACTAACATACACGGGCCTTGCCCAACACCTGGCACACGAGGTGCACAAAGTTCGTTTTTCCTTCCTAGCAGTTGTCCCATATCACTGCTTAGCTGGTCCCCCTTTCTCCCTTTGATAATATCACCTGATTTCCCTGGAGGATCACTCCTCTCCCTCCCCTGCCTGTCTCTGGTCACAACATGGTTCAGGGACGGGCACGTGACCCAAGCAGGGCCAATGAGACTCAATTCTGGGACATCAGGGACAGACCCTTTCCCCCAGGGCAATGGCTAGCTGGGAGCACTCCCCACCAAGAGTTACTATGTCACACAGAAGCCAGCAGAGCTAAGAGGGAGAGAGGGGCTGAGTCCTGTGACATCATTTGAAGCCTCGGATCCAATATCTTGGACATTTCACGGACACAAGCCAAAGCCTTCTCTTTCTCGTTTAAGCCAGTTTGAGAGTTACTTTCCGTTACTTGCAACCAAAACAATCCTAACACACCAGACCTTGGCTTTTAGATTGTATCCCAAACCCAGGGAATACTCAGTGGCCTGGCGTGAAGGAATTAAAAGCAGACTTCTTCATGGCAGCATTACTCACAGCGGCCAAAAGGTGGAAGCAATCCAAGTGACCATCGTGGATGAAATAAACAAAACGTGGCATACCCATACAATGGATTATTATCCAGTCTCAAAAAGGAAGAAAATTCTGACATATGTTACAACAGGGATGGACCTTGCGGACATTATGTTAAGTGAAATAAGCCAGCCACAAAAGGACAAATACTGTATGATTTCACTTATACGAGGTTCCTAGAGGACTCAAGTTCATAGAGACAGAAAGGAGAACGGTGGTTCCCAGGGGTTGTGGGAGGGGATGTGGGAGGTAAGGAGTTTCAGTTTGGGAAGATGAAAAAACTTCTGGAGGTGGATGGTGGTGATGGCTGCACAACAACAATGTGAATGTACTTAATGCCACTGAACTGCACACTTAAAAATGGCTGAAACGGTAAAATTTATAATTAGGTATATTTTAACACAACCTAAAAAAATAATTTAAAGAAAACACCAGATTTTCTGCAGATATTTACATAGCCCACATCAAGTTCCCTGAACATACCACTAGAACTTTCTCCGTGGTATAGCCCTCAAAACATGCGCTGCGTATCCAAGAAAAAACTTAAATCCAGAATATAGTAATAAAAAACTCTCAAAACTCAAAAGTAAGGAAACAATGAGCCCGATTACAAGATGGCAAAAAGATCCGAACAGACATTTCCTCAAAGAGGGTAGAGGGACGGCAAATAAGCACATGAGAAGATGTCCATTAGCCATCGGAGAAGGGCAATTGAAACCATGAGGAGACGTCACCACGCATCTGTTAGAATGGCTAAAATTAAAAGTACTGACAACAACAAGAGCTGGCAAAAATGTGGGGCCACTGGAGCTCTCATACATGGCTGGTGGGAAAGCAAGATGGCACAGCCACCTGGACAGATCCCGGATGGACGCTGAGCCACTGGGTGAGGGGTTGTTGGGGAACAGGATAGTCCCACGGTGTGAAAGCGTCACCCGGAGAATTACCTTCCCAGCAAAGAGACAAAGGTACCACTTCAATGGGGAGATCTGGCAGTCAAAACCGTAGGCAGGTGATCAAACCCAGCATCACCAATAGAAGGAGGGACAATCAGACACTCTGTGGCCCCCAAGGTGATGCAAACTCAGAAGTATACAAACTCTTTTGTCAAGTATTGTCACCAAAACGTTCAAACTGAATCTCAATCCTCTTGACCCAAGTTCCAATCTATAGGAAATACAGGAGGAAGAGAAACAAGCTAAATGACAGCATAAGGAAACAATCAGGCAAATCCAGAAGGTAGGATGTTCTTTAAGTCTACTAACAGGGCAGAGCTTGAATGCTGCTTCCTCCAGCAAGCCCTCCCTGACTGCTCCCTCCCCACCAACATTATGGTCAGTCTCCCTGCTGCTCAGCACCCACTTCCCATCACAAAGTCGATTACATTTTAATGTAACTGATGAGTGTCTGCTTTCCCACTGGGTTCTGTTTCGTGAGGGCAGAGAGTGTGCCTGTCTTAGTCACTGTATGCCCAGCACCGAGCACAATGGAAAATCTGTTTCGTAAGAAAATGAGGAAGGGCTGAGAGGCCGGGAGGTCAAGCCCTCACAGACTGGAGTCTGGAGGATCTCTCGGGTCCCCGCTTTCCCGTCCTCTCTGTGCCCTCCTTCACCGCAACCCCTCCCCCGGCCCCTCAGCCCAGAGCTGAGAGACTCAGGGTGCAGCTGGGACTCCCTCCCCTGGGAATGAGGAAGCACAGGGACCACACTGGCGTCTGAGGGCCTCAAGGGTTTCTTCCTTCTCCCTTTAAGACAGGAGGCTGTAAACCGGAATTCACCACCATGGAAATCCCTTCTCATACAACTCAGCACAGGGCCTGCATGATTCACAAAGTCCAGACCCCCCAGGGCCCGGTTTCCCACCAGAGCTCCGTGCTACCCGGGCCAGAAGCGCTGGGGTAGAGGGGGTCGGACGGCTAGCCTTGGTCTCCCTCAAATCCAAGAGCCTGCAGGCCAGGCTGCCTCTTTCCACGCTTCCCAGTGAGGGATGGAGGCAGAAGTGCAGTGACTTGCCGGAGGTCACCAGCTACTCTGGCCCAGGTCACCTCTAACCTGATGGCCTTGCTGCACCAGGGACTCATGCCCCCCACCAGCAGCTGGGCCACGGCTGGACCTCAGGCCAGCGGGAGATGCCCGTTCTCCTAGCTGTTCCTGGGTGCCAGCCAGAGGTTGCCGGGTTTAGGGGTTAAGACAGCCTGGATTCAGCCTCTGCTTCCACCTCAACTAGCTGCGTGGTCTTGGGAGAGTGGGTTAACCTCTCTGCGACTCAGTGTCCTCCTCTGTAAAAAACAGAGATGGTGACAGATCACACTAGTACCAACCTCAGAGTTGAAATGAGAACACGTGTGTCGAGCACTCAGCATGGTGCCTGGTACCCGGTAAATGTACCATAAAGAGAAGCCATCATCATCGTCATCATCACTATGCACTAAACGCAGGGACATAAGCTGGGGAGACCTCGACCCCACTCACTGCCTCCACAGGTGAGCCTCCCACAGCCCACCACCTGGCCCCACCCCCCACCTCCCAACAGCCCTGCCTCTTCCACTGTCTTTCCTGGGCCCCTGAGGGGCAGTGGGACTGCCCCTCCACGGCCCTGGGGACATAGGCCCAGCTCGCCTGAGCTTGGGGAACAGGATTCCTAGCTGCAGGTGTTAGGGCCCTGTCCCCATCCCATGGGTGTCTGTAGGGAGGGGATCCACATATCTGGCCCAAATGTCAGGTGCCCATACAGCCATGAGCCTGCTTGGTGCCAGGGCTTCACCTGCCCTGGCCTTTCCTCCTCTATTAGGATTGAGGACCATCCCTGGGAGCCCCAGGCCACTCCGATCTTGCCAGGAGTGGCCATAGAGAGGACGAAGAACCCCATCGGCTTGTGGACGGCGTTAGGTGTCTTGTAGCCTGCGCCACAGCAAGCTTGCCCTCTGAGGATCAGCCTGTCCTGGGGCCTCCAGAAGCCACTTTCCTTCAACTTAGATTGCTTTTAGAAGACAGAAAAGGAAAAGAGCCCTCAGGCAGATGCCGAGAGTCCATCTATGGACCCCACGCTTGAGAAGTACCACTTGTCCTGCCTGGCCCATGGCCACAGCTGCCTGGCCCAGGGATGGTTCCTGACCCAGGCCCAGCCCATCAGGTTCTCTCTAGGGAACTGGAGTCAGATCTGAGCATGTCGGCTCCATCTGTGAGGACGGCTGCTGCCCAAGCCTCCTGCACACTTGTGACAGACATGCGGGCTGCAGAGAGGGACCCACGAGGGAGAGGCACAGAGGGGGAGGGGCAGGGAGAGCCCGTGCGGCTCTGGCCAGCACTCCATTCCCGTTTCCAGGGCCCGCCCGCCCGTGACGCATGACATGAGCCTGGGCCTGCCAGTTAACTCCCTTTTTGGCATGAAGAAGGTTTTTGTGCAACTAGAAGAACTCTGTGCTAAAGAGGGACAAGTTCGGTTCTGGGCCATCCCTCTGGAACATCCTTC
The DNA here is from genome assembly GCF_021613505.1 of Equus quagga. Classification (NCBI taxonomy): domain Eukaryota; kingdom Metazoa; phylum Chordata; class Mammalia; order Perissodactyla; family Equidae; genus Equus; species Equus quagga. Next base: position 51,195,935 of record NC_060273.1, on the reverse strand, counting down.
CAGGTCACGGTGCACCTACTGGCCCAGGTGGGATGTGGGGTGGGAGGAAGCTGGGGGTGAGCAGATGGGGCCTTGGCCCCAACCTCACTCTGGGAGTCACAGTGAGTCCTTTGCCTCTTTGAGCCTCTGTGTTCTCTGAAAGATGGGGGTAAGGATGCTTGTCCCTCCCTTATCACACACCATTGTGAAGATTGAATGAGATTTTTCTCAAAGCTCCAGAAATGGGGTCTACATTGGTCAGAATCTCTGCTCACAGCGGGGACTTGGGAATGTTCGGTGACTGCTTCCTGACCCTTGACCCTCACCTCCCTCGGCAGGTCTAACCCAGGCCAGTGGGGTGTGGACTCCCAGTGCCAGGAGCACCCCCGTAAAGCACACAGGAATTTAGGTCCCATTTCCAAGTGACGACGGCCAAGAGGTCATTTGGTCCACGAAAAAAGATTTAAACCGAAACAAAGCTTAGAGGCCTTTGAAAAACACAAGTAGCCGGGGCTGGGCAAGGCTGAGCGGTGGGCCAGAAACAGGCGGAGCGCCTTGGCGAGCCCCCAGCACCCCGGTTAACCGGCATGCCCCATCCCTGCAGGCCCATGGCCCAATCTCCCCAGGGCCGCAGCTCTGGAAAGGCCTCAGAACTCAGCGCACGTGGTCCCCAGGGCAGGGTGATAGCAAACCGCTGCCCTCCGCCTCGGGAGCACTGTGACCTCATATGCTTTATCACGTGGACTCGCAAACATGAGAGGGTGTTTCTGCCCCGTGGATAAAATCTCCGAGCAGAGGGAACATCCTCTGATCTCCCTTTGCTTTGCAGACCTATTTAGTGTGGTTTCTGGGGTTGGCAAAGAAGCCAGCTGAAAGCCCCGGCTGGAATTAATTAGAAGGGGTGTGGCTGCCGCACCGGTCACATGACAAAGCGATTACACTGTGGTCCTGCTGGCAGGGGCCAGCGGTTTCATTTTCAGGGAGGGCTTGGGGGCGGGGGCGAGGAAGGGTCTGGTCCAACGTCTTTTCAAAGTGTAGTCTTTCCTTAGATCACTGCGTCTCAAGTATGCAGGAGCTGGGGGCTCCCGAGCTGGTTTTAGGGACTCAGCGCTTAACTGGGGGAACCCCACAGTGAGAAAGCGAGCCTCTGCGGTTGCCTTGCCTTCCTGGCTGGCTCAGAGTGGTGGCAATGAGGGCTGCTGAGCACCCCCCCCCACCAAAGACACACTGGGCTCCTTCCTTCCAGAAGGCAACACCACCAGCAGGAAGAGCTTAACACACCGATTTTCTCTTTCCTTTGTATTTCGTTTCCTTCTATTTCTAGCCAGTGCTACTGGTTTTCCATTTATGGTAGACAGCTGAAGCTTCCCTTAAAAAATAATGTAAGTAAAACAGTGAATCAATTTGAAGAACAACACTGAATTAAGAGCACAGGGCTTTGTGGCTATGTCAGACATTGCAATGGTGCCAGAGGGAGGATGGAGTATGAGGGCAGGCTGTTCCAGTGGACTTCCTTGCCATTCGCACTCTATCTGGAGCTCTCTTGTTTACAGGCCAATGAGCTCACATTTCTCAAGTTGGAAGCTGTCTCCTGGCTCTAGAACGCCAGTGAGCGGCCTGGAATGACCTGGGAGATGGAAGAAAGCATCTGAAGAGGGGGCACCAGTGGGGCTGGGGCTGTGAGAAAGGAGCATCAGCAAGACAGAGTTCTGTGATCCATTAGCAATGTCTGCCGTGGGCGCTGGAGACTGGTAGGATGTGTGCTCCATACTTGGCTCGCCTGGATCAACCCCTCCATTTCATAAATGGGGATATGGAGGGGCCAAGAGGGGTAGCAACTTGCTAAGGGTTGCATGCGCCACTGTGGCCTCTTTCCATTTCTATGAGAGTGTCCAAATTTCCTTGCAAGATCCTCATGCTCCTCTGAGCCTCTTGCACAATGACATGCCCAGACAACTTTAAATCCGGAAAGTTCTTAGAAATGATTAGGCCAGTGGTCAAATTGGCCTGCAAGAAGCCCCGGGATCCTGGTGAGGTGGGTGGGTCTCTGGGCTCTCCACCCTGGTTTCCACCAGGCAGTGCCACTTTTAGCTCTTCTATATATGGGAGAGGGTGTGACCCAGCAGCCTGCAGGTCTTCCTGCCAGACCTCGTGGGTCCACACTGCCACACGGCAACCATCAGTGGAGCCTTCTGACAGGACCTGGGCTCCTCCAGGGCCCACCGCCCCCCTTCCCGGCTTCAGGCCAACAGCGGGGGCTTCCAAGACTTTAAAATATTTGAAAAACGTCCTCTAGACCATACCTTATTTTATAGCTGGGGATATGAGGTCAGAGCAGGGAAGGGACGTGCCAGGCCACGCAGACATCAGGGAGGAGAGCTGGAGCCAGACCCCGGGCTCCTCTGGGAGGTGCTGAGGACGTGGGAGCTCCGCTCCAGAACACTGTCCCTCACTCTGAGAAACAGCAGGGCCCCTGATAGGTGAAGGGAGGAAAAACTCTCTCATGCAGCCCACCGAGGGGCTGCGGCCTCTGCTCACGGGCCACACAGGTTCTGCAGCGAGTCCTCAGCCCAGGGTAAGGAAGGCCGTCCTGCTTGGCAGCCAAAGCAACCTAAACACGAAAGCACGTGCTGCCCTGAAATCAAGCAGGAGTGTCAGTGTCAAGATCGAGACAAATCCACTTCCTGCAGAGTGACTCCTGGGGATACGTCCGAGGGCACCCAGGGGGCTGCAGACCCCGGTTTAAGAAACGAACTTCACAAGGTGGGTGAGACTCCCGCCCTCCTCAATAAAGTCCCCACATGGCTGAGCTTCCGGGCTGGGCTCCAGATCCACCGCTCAGGCAATAGGCTGCCCGGGCCCAAGGTGGAGGAGCACAGTCTGAGGAGTGTAGGAGGCAGGGAGGGAAAGAGAGAGAGGTGGAGGGGAGAGGGAGCCAGGAGAGAGCAGAGGCAGCCGGCCCGGTCCAGGGCTGAACTAATGGGAAACATGATTCTGCTGCCCCCCGTGGAGACCACGAGATCCCTCTGGTTCTGATCTGCCGGCTCTCCCCAGCTGTCGGCCCGACATCTGGCCCATGTAGGTCAGCACTCCCAGCCTCTTTTTGGGATTGCAACACCCTGGAGTTCGTTCGATTTCCCAACACCCCAGAACAGCATCGCCACCGGAAGAGCTGAAGTGCGCAGATTTATCTTCGTAGAGAAAGGACATTAAATTTATTCCTGGAGAAATGCCACCAAGCGTCACAATGCCTCTGAGACCTAGGAGGCAACCGTGGGATGTCAGAGTGAGGCAGGACCAAGCTGAGTGGGGGTCCAAGATAAAATCAGTGACTGTGCCGGGGGACGAGCTGCTGCGCTGGCCGCGTGCTGAGCGCTCTAGAAACAGAGCTGCGGTCCTCAGGGATGCCTGCTGGGGAAGTGGGATCCCCTCAGGTCGGAGGGGAGGAAACCCGGGCAGAGAGCAGTGACGTGCCCTCCACCGAGGACCACGCTGGGTTCAATCCTGGCCCTTCAGCCCCTGAGGTCCTATCTCCTCCTCCCAGCTCTCTAGGGCCAGGCCTTGGCTCTCCCGGCCCCAGGCCAGAGCTTTCCTGTCCCCACATTAGCGTCAGAAATCACCCAGCTCAGGCGCCAGGGCAAGTGACACACCGCGGGTGGCGGCTGCCAATTTTTCTTTTTTCTTCAATTTTTTCAATTAAGTGAATGCTTGGAACAGGGCCCAAAAACAAGTGCTCATGGTGTTAGTGGCAGATAAGATGCTCCGGTTCAGGGCTGTGTTCTGATGTTTCTTGTCCACGGCGCATGCAGTGAAGGCTCTGGGGGAGCTGAGGGTCTCTATGCACCTGTGTGCAGAGGGTGCAACGCCGGGAGGTGGGCGAGATGAGTGGTCTCTCTTAAGGGAAAGTTGAATCGTGTCTCTCACCTCTGCTTAGACACCAGTTCACTCATTCTTTCATTCAGCAAATACAGACGAACGCCTCGTGTGTCCCAGGCTCCCTTCCGAGGACGGGGGAAACGGCTGTTAACACGGAAGACAGAAGCCCCTGTGCTCCTGAAGCTTTCGGCCTTGCTGGGAAGACAGCAAGGGCACGTCGCGGGGTTTCGGGGGCCTCCTCCGGCTCCAGCCTGGCCAGCCTCTCCCTTGCCTCCCGGCCCTGCTCACACACGACACTGCCTCTGGCGGGAACATCTTCTCTCCCTTTGCCTGCTGAGCAACTCTTCCCTTACTGTCGGGTGTCAGCTCAGAGGTCGCTTCCTTCTGGAAGCCTTGCTGGAGACTCCAAGTTGGGTCTGGCCCCCATCGTCTGGGCTCCCACAGCCCCTGGGCCGCCCTCTCTCAGCACATGTTTCTCTGGGTGTGCTGGTCTGTTTGCGTGACTGTCACCCCCTCTCTCCTGGGAGCCCCCAAGGGGCAGAGGCCAGGACTGTCTGGTTCACCAAAGTCCTCCCAGGCAGGGCCTGGTGACAGTGAGCTCTCAGGAAATGTCTGGTGGGAGGCAAACAGGCAGATGGACACACAAGGCAGGCAGACAGACAAAACGCCAAGACAGGGCCACACAGTCATAAATCAAGGTGACCTCACTCAAGGCTCTCTGTGTCTGGACAATAACAATGCTCTTGAAATGGCTGAATGAACAGCTCAACTGCCAAGGGCACCAGAAACAGAAGCGGCTTTGTTACCGAGGAGAATGCATGCACAGGGCCTGACCCTGGAATTAAAGTCCACGCTCCAGCCCGAGGCTTCTCTGAACAGGCACTGGAGAAAAAGAGAAGCCCACAGGGGCAACTTCAGCTCCAAGTGGGAGCAGCATCCCACTGCGTTTAAGAGCCGGCCAGCCCGTGGGAATTCTTTGGGGGTGACGGAATCGTTCTGTATCCTGTCTGTGCTGGTGGTTACAAGAACCTATGCGTGAGTGAAAACTCATAGAATGCCACATCAAAAATGGGAATTTTCCTGCACGCATGTAAGGTAAAAATTAAAAATAACAATCACTCCTTAATGGAAAAGACAGGCACTGGCTCTAGAGTCCCTGGGATGGAACCTCGGCTCCACAGCTCGACGGTGCTGTGTGACTCTGCAAGTCACTTCCTGGCTCCCAGCCTCCATTCTCCCATCTGTAAAGTGGAGAGAATAATAGGACCCACTTTACAGGGCTGGCTAGGGATTCAACGAGCACAACAGGTGCGTGGCACGCCGCCTGACCACAGGCAGCTCCAGCACTATCTCTGACAACCCCGTTACAGAGACGACGCATCGTAGCCTCAGACTGAGTCCGTCTCCTCTGGGCCAACTCAGCCGTTTCGAGGCAAGCTATGTTCAAAGGAAAAATCGGGAATGTCATGTGCTGAAACCTGATCAACTGCCCCCTCCTTACACGCCTGCACACAGGGCTGCCCACACCTCGGAGCCCGTCTTCCCTCACTGCTGGGTCTTATCCAGTTGGTGGGCACAGGAACCACTTCCAGGGCCGGCCGGGCCAAGCACCTCCATTTTTCTCGACTGTGACACTGGTGGAAACACTGGCTGGTTCGGGCGTGTAGCTACAGCCCGGCCTCCAGCTGCCAACACACACCCTCGCACACATCTGGCCCAAACCGGCACGGGGAACTTTCCAATGGCAAGCAGAGGTGCTGGCAGCTGGAGCCCAGGCTCGGCCGAAACCAACCTGAAGGCTGGCTTTCTAGGAAAGCCTCCAGGGCAGGCACTTAGGGCTCGCACAGATCTCCAAGGCTGCCAGGCCTCGGAGGAGCCCGGGGCAATGCCAGAAATGGAGCCGCGAGATTTCAAGTTGGGGCCTCTCCTGTGTTAACAGGGCTGCCTGGAGAGCACTGGGCAGCCAACAAGAGCACCCACTGTGTGCGAGGCATACCGGCAGTGTGGTAAAGCTGTCCAAGTAATGAAAACAGCACACTGGGCCAGATTTATTGGGCTGACTGGACACTACACTAAGGGCTCCATTTATGTTATGTCATAGGATCTGGAGACTCAGAAAGAGTAACTGGCTTACCCAAGGTCACACAGCCAGCATGTGACATGGTGGGAAAAGCCCAGGATATGTGGTCAAATGGATCCTGGCTCACACCTAAAGGGTCCCACACAGTGCCTGGCACATAGTAGGTACTCAACAGAGAAGACATTAGTAGAATTCTCTCACAGGCCACAGGCCACCGGAAGCACTTTATAGCCACTGTGGGAGTACAGAGGGGACAAGGGCTAATGCTGCTGGTGGAACTTGGAGAGGCTTTCCAGATGAAACACACCTGCTCTGGGTCTTGAGGGATGAGTAGGAGTTCTCCAACTGAGCACCAACAACTAATGAGCACTTGCTGAATCCCCAGCACTCTGTTCTCAGGAAACCCTACGGAATGAAGCTTATTAACCACCCCATTTCACAGCAGAGAAAACTGACATTCAGAGAGGTTAGGTCACTGGCCCCAAACTACCCAGCTGGTTAAGGAGGATGTCAGAATTTGAACCCAGGTTTGTTTGACTCCAGAATGCCCATTCCTAACCAAGAAGACCAGGTGACAAAGAGGTCATGTGGCCTGTAAGCAACTATGTTCATTTCCCCTGGCTCCCAAGAAGGGCAGAGCTGAGTTCGAATCTTGCCTCCACCACTCACCAGCCAGGTGACTTTGGGCAGCAAGTCTCAGTTTTGAAAAGTAAATGAGGCCACACAGGTGAAGCCGAACACAGCGCTGGTGAGCAGTCGGTGCTCTACTGTGTACAAATGAGCTCATTAGCCAGTGCGTGGCCACAACCACACCTACCCCCCACAGTGGTTCTCAAACTTGGGGGTGCTTGTTAAAAAAAGAGTTTGACCCCAGCCAGCCCCTCACACTGCCTGTTTCTCAGGCTGTTGGACAGTGTAAATAGCATAATGTCTGTAAGACGCCCGGTATAGAGGTGGCCCTTAACCCCCTTCCAGGTAAATACAGTGGGTTCCTTAGGCCCCAATCCAACCCAGATCATTAGGTCGGGCCAAGTGAAACTGCCATTTGTATACGTCAAAAATTTCATATGGTTCATCAACCTAATAGCACCCCAGGAGGCTAGAGGATTCCACCCGTGTCCACTGGACTACACTAAGAATCACAGTGACTTTCTCTTGAGTGTTTACTGTGTATCATGTAGCGGGATGACTCTTCCTTTTACAAATGAAGAAGACACTGAGGTTCTAATAGCTTAAGTAACCCACCCAAAATAGCACAACTGGAAAGTGACAAAGCCAGGATCTGTACCCAGGTCTGGCTGCCTCCAAAGCCTGTACCCTAACCACTACGACACACTGCTCGGTCTGCTGCCAGCAGGAGGTCATCATGAGGAATCTGATTCTCTCTCAGCTGAAGGATGTCAGTGGTCATCACCCTAGAATCATGGGACCTCGGGACAGAGAGGGCCCAGCAGTTATGGCTTCATTCAAGGAACGCACCTGGCACCTGTTCTGGGTCAGACCCTGGACTATGAGGGACTCAGGACCTGGGGGGAGAGGAGACAAGTTACCAGATGACTAGACCCAGGGCATGAGTGCCATGATGGGGTTGGTCCACTGGGAGCCTCAGCATCAAAGCTGGGTGCCCTGGGTGGGTGAGAGGCAGAGAGAGGCCAATAAAACGGTCTAGGGTGCGCCCTAAAAAACTGCTTCCTCCCCCTAAGTCCAGCCTCATCTTCCTGTCTCACTGGGCTGGGGACATGAAGAAAGAGAAAAGAGCTGGGTGAGAATGCGGAGGGACTGAGCTCTCAGACCCTGGGGATAGCCAGCCATTAGGGGTGTCTCAGAGGAGCAGGGATTCTGCCACCAGATGTAGGGGGCATGCACAAGAGGGTTCCAAACTTCGTACCACCAAGAAGCCCCTTTTCCCGCAGGAAATCATATGTGGTTCCTGATGGTTAGATTCTGTGGGTGCCCTCGGCCACCCCTGTACCCCTGCCCTGCTGGGCTCTTGTCTGGCAGAGGCAATTCCAGCCTCAACTTGAGTTCCTATGTGGACTCTCCTGCCAGCTTCTCGTGCTTCATACACAAGTCTACGGGACAGGAAACCAGGGAGCAAGGGAAGCCGGGCCCCTCCCTCTCTCCCTCCTGGAAGCTTTCCCGACTCTGCCGTCCTGAGAAACCTGCGATAGTACATACAATACAATACAATATAAAATAGAATGTAAGCGCTCGCAACAACCAGTGGTCAAGGCGTGCTTCCCGCGAGGGTGCGCTGTCCTAGTGTTTCCACTCTGCGACGGAGGGAAGTGAGGCCCAGGGAGGACCGGTCACTTGCTCCGTCCAGCTGGTAACAAGCAGTCTGAGGGCACAGTCCCAGGTCCTACCAACTGTCCATGCTGCCACTGAGGGGGCGATGCTTTGGGCATATTTCTCCCCAGTCCCTTTTTCTATACATTGAAGTATTTTTCAAAATTAAGGTTACATTGTATGTACGATTTGTCTTTTTCACTTGTGTTATATGGTGAGCGTCTCCCCATTTCATTAAAAATTCTCTGAACAAACCACTTTTAAAGGATCCTTAATAGTCCACTGTAAGGCTATATATCATCTACTTAATCGTGCCTCCAAGGATAAACACGCAGGCTCTTTTCAACATTGTTTTAATTACCACACTGCTGAATATCCAAATATATAAATCTTCGGGGAAAACTGCTTTAAATCTTAGGGGGTGTATCCCGGGCTAGTCCATGCAGAGTGTGTTTCTCAGCATGTGGTCATTCCAGGCCACCTGTGTCATGCCACTCAGGGCTGCGTATTCAAAATGCACATCAGCAGGCAGGCAATGGCAATGATCATGACGGCAAAGATAATACTAATAACATTTACTCAGCTTTCTCTGTGCCAGAGACACTGCTTTAAACCCTTTATGTGAAATAACCCACAGTAGGCACTATTCTTTCCTTCATTTTACAGATGAAGAAACTGAGGCACAGAGAAGTTAAGTCACTTACTTAGGGTCACACGCTCTGCTGGGCATTGGCACTGCCAAGTCAGACCTGCGCCACCTGCTTCCGAGCCCAGACTCTGAAACTTCTACCCACAAGTCTTCCAACTTTTTTCTCTGCCGTGGACAGAGAATCTGATGAAACCCACAGACTCCTTCTCCAAATGATTTATTTTTTAAAGATTGGCACCTGTGCTAACATTTGTTGCCAATCTTTTTTTTCTTCTTGTCCTTCTCCCCAAAGCCCCCCAGTACGTACTTGTATATTCCAGCTGTAGGTCCTTCCGGTTGTGCTGTGTGAGACGCCGCCTCAGCACGGCCTGATGAGTGGTGCTAGGTCCATGCCCAGGATCTGAACCTGAGAAACCCAGGGCCGCCGAAGCAGAGCGTGCAAACTTAACCACTCGGCTATGGGGCCGGCCCCGTCAGAATGATTTAAAATGAATAAAATAAAGCACACAGGATTTCAAATGACACTACTTATACTGAATTGTAATAAAAATGTTTCAAAAAATAAAATTACGCATACATGTACACTTTCATTAATGTGATAAATAACAAAATCTAGTGGTGGGTAAAATACCCCCAATATTGAAACACGAAGAGTTTAAATGATCTATTGGGATCCAGGCAACAACTGTAGAGTGACACGAAAATATAGGTGCATTTCTACTGATGACATAGTCACAGATGTTACTGGTGTCACTGAGGGTGTTGCCTTCATGCATAATGGAATGCGATGCTAACTTACCATTAGTAACTTAGCTTAGAGGTTAGTGAGAAATAAAGCCATGCTTTCCCCATTTCCAAGTTCAAGGACCCTGTGAAATCTACCCACATTTAGAACGCCTCTGCTAGTCAGCTTTCCCCGCCCCAGAGCACCCGTCTCCTTTCCACCCCAGCTCAGAGTGCACCACTCTGTCCCAGCAGGAAATGAGCAGCCCAGGCCTCAGACCCCTGCCCTGGCCCACAGCCCCACACCGGTCCCTGTCACAGCCCCTATGCTGTGGTGATGCGTTCCAAACAGATGGTGACCTCTTCGAGGACAAAGGCTTTCTGGTCATCTCAGCCTCTCTCCGGTCCAGGGCCAGGCCTGGCCCGGGGCAGATGATAAACCCACATCTGTGCAACTGACCGGCAGCCAAGGATGGCCCGAAGCCACAGGCTGCTGATTCACACCTTGGCTGGGGAGGAGGAAATGGTGACGCCACCCTGTGGGTTTCTGGCTTTCTTTGCCAGTGCAGTAGGCAGGGGGTCCATACAATTCTGCCTAATTAAGCAGAACAGAAAATATTATCCTTACGTGCTTTAAGGCAACGTTTCCCTTCAAGTCTGCGGGGTAAGCTGATTGTACCCTATTTACAGTAGCGATACGCAGCACAGCTGAGTGTGATCCTGGGCAAACAGCTCCACTTCCCAAGCCTCAGTTTCCACATCTGTGAAATGGGCTATTAACATAACCCACCCAGCAGAAATCTACTGTTTGCGCCTGTCCAGGGTCCCCACCCGCTTCTTCCAACTACAGCGCCCTGAATCTCCTACAACCACCACCCCTCCCACTATTGCAGTTGCAGTGGGCCTGTCTATCGCAATATCCCGCCTTTGCCTGGCCAAGGGATGACCTGCTGATCCGGCTGTGCCAATCAGATTCTCTCTTCCTGGAACCGGACTCTTGAGTGGCCAAAAGGACTGAGGGATGGAGCAGCTGCCTGCAGCTGGAGATGCTCTGACGCCCACTGGCAGTGCCTACTGCCTGGATGCGCAGTCCTTTCTGTGACTGGGCGAGGAGCTATGCCCTTGATTCTGCCAGAGCCGTCTTTCCAATACATTCCCTATAGCTTAAGTCAGCCAGGTTCATTTCTGTCACTTGCAACCCGAGAGTTCTGACTAACACCCCTTATCTCACAGAGCTGCTGAGCGGATTCAGTGACACGAACCATGAAAAGCCTTGAGCGCATAATAAGCACTCAGATAAATGATGGCTATACTATAATAAGAATATAATGAATTGTTATGAAGCCTTGAGAATAAAACAAGTCTGGAGTTCTTTAACCCCTCCCAAATTTCAGAATTCCTCCTGGCATTCACAGTCCCCTCTAATATTTTCCACCCTCCCTCCCACTCTAACTTCACCTGCACAGTCAGCACACGGCCCTCCGTTTGGCAGGTGCTCTGCCCTCTCCATTCTCCTGTGAAAGGCCTTCCTACCCGCCATCAAGCCCGGGCGTGCCCTTGAGTACCAGCTCCTCCCAACTAGTCCAGTGACTTCCATCTTGGACCCCACGGTCCTGAGCCCAGCCCCCAGCCCGTGTGCACGGGGCCACGGCCTTCCTGAGGGCAGGGTCTCTGCCTTCTGTCCTTTATGTGCTAGGCCCAGTCAGGAGCCCTAAATCCTTCCGGCCCCCAGCTACCTGTTGAGCGTCATCTCCATCACTCAAATCTCTCCTGCTTTTTGCAGACACGCCACCCGCCAGGGTTTCCACTTCTCTGCCCTCCTCCACGTGGCAACATCCCTCCCGTAATCAGCCTCGGGTCACCGCCGCCATGCTGCCTTCTCCCATCCAGCTTCCCCGGAACCCAAGGGCGCGGGCGTCTTCTCAGCCCCCAGTCCCAGGCTGGCGCTGAAACACCATGTCCACCTGTCTGCATCCCCGGTTCGACTATCTATACACCATCCCCATGTTTCAAAGTGCCTGCCCCTGGAGGGGCTTATATTTGTTCTGTGAATTCTCAAGAAACACTGTCAATCTTACAAAGGACGAAGGTCCCTTGGTTGTTGTAATTTTTTTCTTTTTTTTCTTTCTTTTTTTTTGAGGAAAATAAGCCCTGAGCTAACTGCTGCCAATCCTCCTCTTTTTGCTGAGGAAGACTGGCCCTGAGCTAACATCCGTGCCCATCTTCCTCTACTTTATATATGGGACGTCCACCACAGTGTGGCGTGCCAAGTGGTGCCATGACCGCACCCGGGATCCAAACCCGTGAACCCCGGGCCGCCGAGAAGAGGAAAGTGCACACTTAACCGCTGCGCCACCGGGCCAGCCCCCTGCTGCTATTTTTTGAAAGTTGTAGTTCCAGCAGTATTGCCAGATAACATAAAGGATGCTCATTAGAATATGAATTTCAAATAAATGAATAATTTCTTAGTATAAGTGTGTCCCAAATACTGCACATTTATCTGAAATTCAAATTTAGCTGGGCATCCTATATTTTCATTTCGTAAATTTGGCCCCCCCAAGCCCGGGATGGCCTGAGACGGGCCTGCATAGGCAGGCGGCAGAGCTCCACCCCAGGCACGTGATGGAGGCACCTCGAGTCCCATCTCCCTTCAGCACTCAGATAAGGCCCTGGGCGTGGGCTCACCACCTCCCTGCAGGCTTGCATCTGGCCCAGCAAGTATGGGGAGAGCACCCTGCATTTGGAGAATGGGGCAGAGGACGATGGCTGTGGCAAAGCCTGGGCTGGCAGGCTCCTGGCAGTCTGGAGCAGTGAGCTGCACCAGCCCCTGCACACCGGCCCACTGCCTCCTGAGTCTGTCACAGCAGTCAGTTGCCATGTCATGGCAGGGGGCAGGGGTGCCAGGTCCACCCAGGGTCCAGCTGACCCCCTTGACAAAGGATCCGGGAAAGGGACCACAGGGCGCTCGTTTCTGGGCATCACCCCAGGCCGGGAAGCTCCGAGGATAACTGTCCGAGCAGCAGTGTCCTCAGGCATCCCGCACACAGCTCCGTTAACTGCCCCCGCTCCGAAGCCCCACTTCCCAGAGAAGGCTCAGGGCCGACAGCGAGTGAAGGACAGAACGAGACTAGAAGCCAGCCTCTGAGGGCAGAAGCCATGCTCGCAACCTTCCAGCCTTCTCTTAGCGAGCCTCAGCTTCTCTCCTTCGGCCAAGGGTGGGTGCTCGCGACTCACCGCTTGCACCCACCAGGCTGACAGGACACGCGGCCAGTGGCTTTCCTTCCTGCAGCTGCAGTAACCCACAGCTGGCCTTCATCTCCAAGCGGAAGAGAAAACTGAGTCATGCAAAGCAAGACCATTCCCTCTACTGCAGATCTTTCTCTGAGGACAAAAGCATGCACGATTTATAACCAGGGTCTGAGTGTCCTCGAGAAGAAGTACCGCGAATGGTGCGGTCCCCCGGTCACTTTTTTGGCAGTATGATAACTGTATGGCTTGCTGACTCCTGGGCACCTCTGGGTGGGGGACAAGGGATGCATGAAACACCCAGGGGAGTTGGAGGTGGGGCACACCTCTAAACTGGATGACCTTTCTGGTGCCCCTGTGACCTTGGGGTACAGACCGTAGAACTCAGCCTGCCATTCTTCCCAACCCTACTCAGCTGCAAGTGCTAACAAAGGAGGGCAGGGCCGGGACCACCGAGCACAGAGCATTTTAACTAGAAAAGCGTCTGCTCAGGGCTTCTCTCGTGGTATTTTAAACTCACCTCTTCCCACTGCTGGGCTCTCAGACTGCAAAGCCACATCCAGACACCTCCTTCTGTGGCACAAGCAGGGCAGGAGTCCCCGAGGCCAGCGCCGCCCTGGGGGGCACAGGCTCTCTGAGGAGGTGGGGGCCCCACTGCTTCAGGGCAGGATGTGGGAACCCGGCTGGAGCCACCTCAGTCTGGCACTGCTTCTTGTTTAAAATGAGCATTTGCTATTTTTTTAATTTTTACTGAAAACAGGAATATGTGTTCACTGCAGAACATTTGGAAAATAGAGAAAAGCACAGATGAGCAAAAAAAAAAAAGTGACATATATTTTATCAGCTGTATTTCTGTGCTTATACAGACGCACGTTTTCATCCTTCATTTGTCATCAGGTGGGAATCAGCCCGAGCATGTTGTTTTGCAACCAGCGTTTACTATTTAATATTCCCATGACAGAAAGGGAGTGCATTTGTACCATCTTGATGGTATTCCAGCCTGTGGATATGGTACATTTTATTCATCTTGTTCTCTACTGATGGGCATTTCTGTGGATATCAACTTTACAAATTTTTTTTTTTGAGGAAGATTAGCCCTGAGCTAACATCTGCTACCAATCCTCCACTTTTTGCTGAGGAAGACTGGCCCTGAGCTAACATCTCTGCCCATCTTCCTCTACTTTATTTGTGGGACAGCTGCTACACCATGGCTTGACAAGTAGTGCACAGGTCCACACCCGGGATCCAAACCAGCGAACCAGGGGCCGACGAAGCAGAACATGAGAACTTAACTGCTGCACCACTGGGCTGGCCCCCCAACTTTTTTTTTTTTTTTGGTGAGGAAGACTGTCGCTGAGGTAACATCTGTGCGAATCGTCCTCTATTTTGCATGTGGGACACCTGCCACAGCATGGCTGATGAGTGGTGTACAGGTCCATTGCAAACCTGTGGACCCTGGGCCACCAAAGTGGAGTAAAGGAACTTAATCACTACACCACTGGGCCAGCCCCTATGGATACCAGCTTTTTACCATCATAAATGACACCATGTTTGCACACTGCTAACAGAGCTCACAGTTATGGACCCCACATATGTCCTAGGCCCATTTAATCCTCATATCAACCCTATGAAATTGGAACTATTATCATTCCCATTTTACAGATGAGGAAACCAAGATGCAGAGAGAGGGTAGGTAATTTGGGTGAGGTCACACTGTTGGCAGGTGGCAGAGCAAGGATTTGAAGCCAGGCTTTCTGTGCCTATCAGAAGCATGGAATGGCACAGACTCAAAGTCTGAACTAAAGTGGCAGTTAAGTAATCTGAAGATATGACAGCTGCCCCACCCCGCTTTGATCCTGAGACAAGTGCAGGAGCCCAGGGTATACGAGAAGCAGGCTGGGACATTGCCCACTGAGGATGACCTGCCAGGTGGGGGAGGGGTGTGGCTCCTTGCACCCATGGGCCAGAGGGAGCAGGACGGCACAGTGGGGCTGGTGAGGTCCACTGTTTTTCAATCAAGAGGAGGCAACAGCCATTTTTAAAAACCCACCCAACGGGCCTTAATGCCTCCCGAGGGCACTGCCTCAGTGTGACACAGACAGGGCAGGACAGAACCCACTGTGCAGCAGGCCGGAAGGCTCAGCCTTGCTCAGGGGCTTATCCCAGCGGTAGCTGGGTGTCCCGCTGGGGCCGGCACCCATAAATGCCTCAAGACGAAGGAGCAGGGAAAACACGTCGCAGGCCCCCAGGGCAGCGGGCAAGAAAGAGGCAGAGGTTTGCATCACGGACATTATCAATAACAGTATTTTTCAAGAATACTATTTCATTGACTGAGTGCCTTTTACACACGAGGCCTCAGGCTCAGTACTGTGCAACGTGAGTTACCTTCACAATAGCCCTAAACTCGTAGGTAAGTGTTCGGACTCCCCCCACTTTATGGGCCCTCAGGTAGCTCAGCTGCAAGGCTGCCCAGCTCAGGAGTGCTTGAAGTGGACTCGATGCCAGACCCTTCCATCACGAAGGTCGCAGTGGCACTGATGCCCCGGCAGGAAGGATGGAGCAGAGACTGAGTGCAAACACTGTCAAAGACGCACACAACAGTCTTAGAGGGAAGACACCGCGCTCACTTTACAGACGCGAAAACTAAGGCCGGGGGTCAAGGGAGTCGCCCAGGGCCATGCGAACTTGAACCCAGATACGTTAGACTCCAACACGCACGTTCTCTCCGCTCAGGTCTGTCGCCCTGCTCTGCCTGTTCCTGCAAAAGGGGGAGCGAGGGATGGCTGTGGGGAGGCACGGGGTGGCTGGGAAACAGAAGGCAGCCAATTCGGGCAGCAGATTCACGGTCTGTCCCAGACCACTGAGCTCGCCAGCCTGCGGCCTCAGATAGGCTGAGACGGGAATGCCGATAATGCCCAATAAGGGTGTGGTCCACCCAGCAAAGTTGGCTGCTCAGAACAGTGACGCCTGGGCTCTGAGCGCCTGGCAAACAGGGGACAGAGGTTTCAAGGCTGGCAGCACAGGGTCTGCCAACCCATGTCTCCAGGGGCACCATCCAACCAGGGCGTTCTGGAGCGAGAATGACTGAGGGCTGGTGGCAGCCTGCACTTCATCATCCAGGCTGAGGGACCAGTGAGATGAGGGAAGGGCCAGGATGGGGCAACTGGGCTCCAGAAGCTTAAGTGGCCCACCCAGGTCACTTGGCTCAGGGGTGGGATCCCAGGGCTGCCACCTCTCCCAGACAGGTAGGCATCTGACTCAATCCCCACACTGACATTCCCGGCTGTGTGACCTCAGGCATGTGCCTCCACCTCTCTGAGCCTCCAGTCTCAAGGGGAAAATGAGAACACTATGTAACTACCTGAAGGATTAGGGTCCTGCATATAAATAAATTGTACAAATTAATAGAAGACAAATAACCCGATATACTGAAAAAGGGGCAAAAGACAAAACAGGCAATTCACAGGGGAGAAAACTCAAACGGCCGATACAGGTGGGAAAAGATGTTCAACCTCAGTAGCAAACAGGCACTACCATGAGATAATATTTTGCACCCACCAGATTGGCAAAAACAAAAAGGTCTGACAATTCAGAGTATTAGCAGGGCACAGAGCAAAGGGACCCACAGACACTGCTCCTCGGGATGAAGATGCATGAACGCCAGGACCCAGCAATCCCACTGTGCATGTGGGCGCAAGGAAGCAGCTGCTTGGGAGTGAACTGCTAGGAGCATCCTAAAAGCCCCCAAAGGAGCTGGAGTAAACAGGAGAATACTGATAAATGGAATACTACACAGCAGTGAAAACGGACCGCAGCTACAAGGATCAACAGAGATCTCAAACGTGTACCGTCTTTACATTCAATACAAGATCTTGGGGAGTATTAAAAAGGTAAAAACATTCGAAGGTGCAGGCGGTTGGGGTGGGAAGGGGGTTGATTGCAAACGGGTGCAAGGGATCTTTTCGGGGGGTGATGGAAATATTATAAAACTGTGCTGTCATGATGGTTACACAGCTCTAGAAATTTACTGAAAAAGCCAGTGAACTGTACACTTGTAGCAGGTGAATTTTACGGTATGTAAAACATGCCTCAATAAAGCCATTAGACAAGAAAAATTCTATCTGTCAGTCTATTTTAGAAACGTGCATGGGAATAACACCATAGGCAGGACCCTGATTTTTGGGGGGCAAGTGTTGGGGAGCGCCACCGGGGGCTTTATGTCTGCACTATTTTATTTCTTAAAAAATAAAAATAAAAATGATTTGAAACAAGTCTGGCAAAAGGTAAAGATCTCATAGAGCCCGATGGTGGAAAGACAGAGCTTATTTTCTTCTATGTCTCTGTATAGTTGAAACATTGTATGAATAGAATGAGCAAGTATGATGTTAAAGGGCTGTTGTGATCACTAAATAGGCAGAGAGCTTAAGCCAGCGCCCGGCCCACAAGAACAGACCAAACTCCAGCTAGTATTACGATTCTTGCTGCTCTAACCACTGCTACCATCTCATTCCCCTTAACACCTCAAGACCTCAGGACAGAGCGGGCCAGCCCCCCCCCCCCCCCACCCCGGGGACTCTCCCCAAGCCCAAGCACATCCCTCTCTAGTGCGGGGAATGGGACGATCCAAATAAAGCCAGTCAAACCTACAGGCAGGCCGTCTTCCTGCCCTCAAGCCGGAAGAGAACCCAGCCCGGGAGCATCCCCCAGGGTGTCACACTTGAAAGCCCCCTTTCCATTCATTCAGAGGGCCCTGGGCTCTCGGGCAGGAAGGGTGCTGGCAGAGAAGGCAGCAGCGCCCCAGGTCTTCACCTCTCCGCCTCTGACAGAGGGGGCGGCTCCAGGGGAGCCCTCTCCAAACTGTATCACCGACAGCACTGTCACCAAGCATCCCCACCCACCGCTGGGATCTCAGAGGCCCTGGCAGCTTCTGCCCCTGGGCCCACTGATGACGTCTCTGCCCACAGGTGAAGGAACCTGAGGCCGGGCACGGAGAGGACGCCACTCTGATCGTGGGGAAGACACCATTTCAGGTGCACAGGTGGCCCAACCCTGAGCTCCAGGTGCAGATCTCCGATGACATCTACAGCACCTGTGACTCCTTCCCTTGCAGCCAACGGAGAGATGAGCAGGTGGTGGCCAAGGCAGCTGCAAATGGGGAGGGGGTGGCGGGAACTAGGGGCAGGGTGACTGGAACTCTCCATGAGTGATCTGTATATTCTAACGCAGTGTTTGGGGGGGAGAGGTATATGTGATTTTGCCCCCTCCACCCTCAAATGTGTGGAGACATTTTTGGTTGTCACAGTTGGGGAGGAGGATGCTACTGGCATCTAGCGGGTAGAAACTAGAGATGCTGCTAAATATTCTACAAAGCACAGCACAGCCCCCCCCACAAGAAAGAAAGATCTGGTCCCAAAAGTCAAGTGTTGAAGTTGAGAAATTCTGCTCTAGAGGGAAGTATCAGTGTTCATAATTTGCAGATTATAGAAGTTGAAGCTCAGGGAGGTAAATCGACCAGCCCAAGGTCACACAGCAGGAAGTGGCAGAGCTCAAGACTGTCCAACTCTTTTGCTCATGCTCCCTCTCCAGAGTGGCTGGGCCAGGTTCAGAAAGGAGGGTACCAAATGGGATGAAAGTCCAGTCCATGCCAACAGCCGCCTCCATGCCCATTCCTTCCAGGGTGGCGGCCGGGGGGGTGGGGAGTGGGGCGCATGGCTTGAGAACAGGGGCGGGGGCCGCTGGTGGTTTCTGGTGGGTTTTGGATTCCCTCCCATCATGGCAGTAAATTTTCTCTGTTCCTGTGGACAACTCAGGCTTCAGTTAAACCCACTGCCCCTCTTCATCTGAGGAGCCCAGAAGGCTGGATAGAGGGGAGGGACCCCTTTGAATCGTAAGAGTCACTAAACCCACAGGCAGAAAAACAAGTTCTTGGTGAAATCCCTGCCCACATGACTTCGGTATGTTCCCAATGAGAGTGACATGGACACCATGGGGTAGGGAAACCCACACACAGAAAAACAAGTTCTTGGTGAAATCACTCCGTGTGACTTCAGCACGTTCCCAATCAGAGTGACACGGACACCACGGGGCGGGGAGGCAGGCATCCGATGGTGACGGAATGCCAACCCTGCCCGTCACCCGGTCCTTCGCCCCAGGAAGGGGGCACCCTAACTCCCGTCTTACATCTCAGGATACTGAGGCTCAGAGGGGCACACAGCTGGCAAGTTGTGAGGCCAAGATTTGAACCCACATCCACACTTTAACATTTAGAGACTTGTCTCAGGGACCCCTAAGAAGTGGCTGAAAGCTTAGAAAGATGCCCCTCACAGCTGCAGAACCTTCAAAAAACTGGCAGGCAGGGACAGGACCCAGCAGAGAATGAAAATTCTCAAGGCGGTCACAGATGATGGCGGAAGTCCCGGTTTTTAAGGGGACCTTGTTAGGGAAACGGAGGGGGGTGGGATCTGAGAAGAGGTGCGGTCTGGTGGAATGCCACTTTTTGGGGTCCAACAGACTTGGATTTACATCCCTGCTGGGCTTCTAACCTCAGGCGAAGGACCTCGCCTCTCTGAGCCTCAGTTTCCTCCTCTGTCAACCGGGCTTGCGCGGCTCTGCCTGACCTGCGGCGATGGCGACGGGAGAGGCAGGAGGGAGCGCACCAGGGCGCCCAGGACTTGGTGGCTCTGTGTGTTCTGGTTTCGCCAGCTCATAGGTCCCGTGGGCGGTGGCGTGGAGAGCACCAGAGTTCCTCCTGTTGCCATGCTGGTAAAAAGTGTGCTCATACCAGCGAGGCAACTCAGCTACACACCCAACAGGCTCAAACAAGAAACCAAGATTTGGCAGCATTTGAAACAGTTAACCAAACAAAAAAAAAAAAAAGGGGGAGAAAAAAAGACAATTTAGCTCAGCTCTGGAATCAAGGGAAACTTCACTCTATTTAAAGATGCCACAGGTCCAGGAAATAGCTTCCCACCGCCTGGCTCGGGGTTGAATAACCGGCTGCCCAGCCAATAACAATACAGCCTCGCACAGCACGCCCGCTCCGCAGAGCGTGGAGTGGATTCCCGGCCATCTCCTCTGGCAATTGTATAGGCCGTTCACGGAGGGCATGTGGATCTGCTGTATGAGAATGAGCCCCTTAGGAAAACGGATCCAAAGACGCCTCGCAGGGAGGCCAAGGAGCTGAATTCAGGCAGCCAACGCCCTCTGCTATTCATTGTTCTACACTTCTTTGTTAGGATTTTTTTCCCTCCCTCCTGCTCTTTTCCCCTTCCTGGTTAACTTCTCTGCAGCAAGGCGAGGCCACTGCCCCCTTCTCACCACCAGAGACACCACAGCCCCCTCCCTCCTGCAGACGGGCCACCCCCAGGCCTCCCCTGGGCCCAACATCCCACAGCCCGGGTATCCTCCACCCGGCACCTCTGACGTGGTCCCAGGGCCCCTTGGACCCCCGGATTCAGCTCCCAGGCTGCTAGGTGGAAGCCATTTCCCACCCGCGGGGCACCGTCTGCCCCAGGCCCACCTTCCAGAGGCAGGGAAGCCCTGAACGCAGCTCCCGCGTCCAGAACCTGCAGCCCCTTCGAGCCTCGACCTGCACATGTGCAAAATGACGCTACTGGCCCATTTTCTCAAGTCCTCCCAGCTCGAAACAAAATTCCCATTTTAGAGGGAGACACCGGGAGAAAACTTTCATACATTTTAAAACGTTGGGATGGAAGAGAGGGGCAGGGACCGTTTCCTTAACCTTCCAAGGTGCAGCCCTCAGAGGATCCATTCCCAGTGGTCTCCTCCAGAAGGACAGAGGCAGGCTTGGCGGTCCCTGGAGGGGCTACCTGTGGCCGGGCCCGGCGGGTCCGAGCGCCTCCCAGACAAGGAGGGGCAGGGCCGGCGGCCCGAGAACGGGCGCTTCTCCCTCCCTCCCTCTGTCCGTCCCTCCGTCTCCTGCACCGGCTGGGGCCAAGCTTTTCCACGGACGGGCAGCACTGGGGTCGGGGTGACAAGCGGAGAACGGACAGGCGAAGAGGAGCGGCAGAGAGGCGAGTGGGGGCGCGGCGGTAGGACGGGATGGAGGAGAGCGGGGCAGAGGGGAGGGGGAGGGGAGGGGGGAGGGGAGGAGAGGGGGATCGGGCAGCGCCGCGGCGGGCAGCGCAGGGGGCGGCGCAGGGGGCGGCGGGGGCAGGGCAGGAGCAGAAGTTTGCGGGGCCGGGGGTCCCGGCCGCCCGGCGGCGGGCTCGAGGGGGCGTGGGGGCGCACTCACATAATGCTTGTTGGGCACCCGCCGCTTTTGCACGTCCAGCACCTTCACCTCCACGATGCTGCGCCGCGGCGGCATGGCCGCTCCTCCGCGGGCCGGGCCGGGGCGCCGCGATCGCAGCCGGCCGAGCACGAGCCGCCGCCGCCGCCGCCCTTCGCTCCGCGCCCTCGGCCGGCCCGCCCCCGGCCCG